>NW_022196644.1:0-110177 GCF_008641045.1 Pistacia vera
GGTTGCACCCATTTCTCTGGCAAGTCACAACCCGGCGAGTAGGGCTTCATACTCTGCCTCATTGTTGGTTGCCTTAAACCCGAACCACAGAATACCATGAATTCGAGCCCCCTCAGGGCTTATAAGGAGAAGGCCCGCATCGGCTCTTTTCCTGTTTGATGACCCGTCGACATAGAGGTTCCAGGTCGACAGGTTCTAAATACTTTCTTGCATGACTTCTCTAGGCTATTGCTCGCTTGGGAGATAGGAAAATTCTAAGATGAAGTTTGTAACAGCTTGCCCTTTAATGGTCGATCTGGGCTTGTACTTCAGGTCGAACTGGCTCAATTCCATGACCCATTTGAGCAGTTTACCCGAGGCTTCTGGTTTTTGGAGGATCTACCTGCGAGGGTAATTAGTCATTACGTTGATTGTATGGGCATGGAAGTAAGGTCGCAGCTTTCTAGACGCGATTAGCAGAGCAAAGGCTAGTCGCTCCATTTCCAGATACCACACCTCGGCATCCGATAGACGCTTGCTTGCATAATATACTGGCCACTGTGCCTTTTCCTCTTCTCGTACTAAAGCTGCACTGACCGCAAACTGGGAGACGGACAGGTAGATGAGCAGGATTTCCTGTGGGAGAGGCTTAGAGAGGAGAGGTGGCTTTCCAAGGTGTTCTTTTATACTCTGGAATGCCTGTTCGCATTCGGGAGTCCATTCGAATTTCTTATTGGCCTTCAGAACATTGAAAAATGGTAAGCAGTGGTCTGTTAATCTCGATATGAAGCGACTAAGTGCTGCTATCCGCCCATTTAGACTCCTGACCTACTTTTTGCTGGTTGGGCTCTCCATATCGAGCAGAGCTTGGATCTTCTTGAGGTTCATTTCTATGCCCCGCTGATTAACCATATACCCCAGGAACTTTCCTGATGACACCCCGAACGAACACTTGAGAAGGTTTAGCTTCATTCTGTACAGTCAGAGGATGTCAAACATCTCAACGAGATGTACAATGTGTTCTGAGGTGACCTGGGATTTGACCAACATGTCGTCCACATAGACCTCCATTGTCTTCCCGATCTGGTCGGAGAACATTCAGTTGACCAGCCTCTGATAGGTCGCGCCCGTATTCTTTAGGCCGAAAGGCATGACTTTGTAACAGTATAGCCCCCGATCCGTAATGAAGGATGTATGCTCCTCGTCTGGCCCGTACATCGGGATTTGATTGTATCCCGAGTACGCATCCATGAAGCTTAGCAGCTCGTGCCCTGAGGTGGCATCAATGAGCTGGTCGATTCTCGGCAGAGGGAAGCTGTCTTTCGGGCAAGCTTTGTTGAGGTCGCTGAAGTCTACGCAGGTCCGCCACTTGCCGTTTGGCTTCTTTACCAGGATCGGGTTGGCAACCTAGGTCAGGTAGAGAGCCTCTCGGATGGACCCGTTTCGGAGGAGGTTCTCCACTTCTGATTTTAGTGCGTTGTACCGCTCCGGATCCATCGCTCTTCTTTTCTAGCGAACCGATTTGGCTTCACTGCTGACGTTTAATAAATAGNGGATGATTCCCTTCCATCCTTTCATCAGGTTGGTCCTGGATCACTTCGGGATCGCACCAATGCAGCTGACGCCAAACGCGTATGTCATCATCGTCGCGATGTACATCGCGTGCTACGACAGCGGCTTGGGCAAGCCAACGGCGGTGGAGCTCGGTATCGCCTACTATCTTAAAAAGAGTAGGGACAAGGATTCATATTACTTGTCCCGGTGACCTACCATCGCCGAGGGGATACATAGCTATCCCAGCAACGCGGGGGCCTACGAGATGAAATTCTTCTTTTTCTGCTATGACGGCTACTACTACTTTCAGAAACCAAGTAGGTTCTTCCTCGCTAGGTATATTATCTGTTCGCAAGCTTTATAATAACGACCTGTATTCTTCTTTTGCAGTTAATAGAACGACCAGCCAAGACTTGTTCGACGACCTGGACAGGCTCGTATCTTTTGAAGTCCTTCCCGAGGAAAGCCGGGACGCGAGGAAGCTCGTGACAACCGCGAACTTGCGAAAGTACGGTTTTATTAGTAGCAAAGCGTCTTTAGAGCCCCTAGAAGGTAAGTTACATTGATTTCCTTTCTGGTCGCGGAATAGTTTTGTTAACTAATGCACTTGCATGCAGCAACTATGCCTCCGAAGGAGTCCGAGCAGCCTCGCCGAGCATCGTTCATCTTCCCTCGATCGAGGAGAGAGAGAGCAACCGAAGCTGCTCGTCCCATTCCGGCACAACCGGTGCGAATAGCTGTGCCTTCCCAGCCCCGTCCTGTGCAAGAAGCGACCAAGACAGAAGAGGTCACTCAGGCACCACCTGCTCGCCCAAGGCGGAAGGCTCCAGCCCAGAGGTCAAAGAAGAGGAAGCAGATTTAGGCCGACGAGTCAGAGACCGAATCTGAGGAAGAACCTTTGAGGTCGCGACAGGACTCAAGGAGGTCGCGACAGGACTCAAAGAGGTCGGGCAAGGAACACGTGAGCGAGGCGATCACTGCCGACAAGGCGAAGGACGCATCGATGCTGGACTCATTGGGGAGTCTGCTCGAATACTTGCAGCCGATAGTCTATTCTTTGCTCGAGTGTGGGCTATCAGAGTCGTATGATGAGTTCGCTGATACAGGCGACGACCTGATGATCACGTCGTTCCAGCATCTAAGCAAGGTAAACGAGCTGCTCTTAAAGTTTGTCTGCCGTCTTTATTTTTCTTTATTCTTTATTCTAACTTCACTTCTTGTTCACAAGCTTTGCTTGCGATGAGGATGTCTATGGAGAAGACTCGACTGGGGGCCGCAAAGGGGGCAAGCGACCTAAAGGAGGAGGTCGCGAAGCTGAAGCAGAGCCTGGAGACCGTCGAAGCAGAAAGAACACAAGCATTCGAAGCAGCGAACAGGTATCTGAACCAAAAGGATGCTGCTTTGCAAACAATGGACTTCCAAAAGGCGGAGCTTGAACGATGTGCGGAGGAAGTGAAAGAGCTTCAGAGGACAACTACTAGTGTAATATCCCACTTGAGGTACGTATTTAAGAGTTATTGTATTAGTTAAAAGTGTATGGTTTTAACTTAAATTGAGTTTGTGTGNTCTATTCGGAGATACTTTTCCGCCAGGTTGTAGAATCTGGTGAGGGAAATATCGTCCTCAGCCTGCAACTCCTTCCACAGATCGGTTTGCGGGCGAACTCCAACTATTATAAGAGTTCGGATGGACTCTTCTGGGGCATGAGCCACCTTGTTGAGTTCCCTGTGGAAGCGGTCAGTGTAAGACTGCAGGGATTCGTCTCTTTCTTGCCTTATGTTGCTGAGGTAGCTCAGAGGCATCGAGAATTTCCGATTGGCTTGGAAATGCCGCAGGAACTTCGCGCTCATTTGAGGCCACGAACCGATCGATCCCGCCGGGAGCGACCTCAACCATCGTTTGGCGTGAGAAGTCAGCATCACGACCAAACAACGACATTTCGCAAGGTCAGGAACCTGGTGGAGCTCCATCAGGTCGTTGAACTCATATAAATGATCCTGCGGATCATAGTTCCCGTCAAACGGCCGTATATCTGGCATTCTGAACCCTGGTGGAAGGGGAGCAGCTAGCACTTCGGGAGAGAAAGGGGATGTAGAGGCGACCTACGCCTGTTCGTTTTACTGCTCCCTCAACCTGTCCAGAGCTCGCTGTAGCTCCTCTATTTGTGGTAACGGAGCCAATTAGGGATTGCTTTCACCCGTGCGAGTCCGGCCTTCTCGATTGCGGTTCAGGAAGGTCTGGAGGTCGGATTCCTCCTCGCCTCGGCCGACATTTCCGGCCACACTCGACACATGCTGACTAGAGGCGTGTGAGGGCGGTGTATTGTGCGGGGCATTTTCACGACCCTCGCGGTGGTACGAACCGCCCCGCGAGGTGTGGGAGCCACCCGCCTGATGATGATCGGGGTCGTTCTGTTGGTGGTGATAAGAACCATCGCGCCCAACATTCTCGCTTGGGTTTGTCTACAACGTGGCATGGGACAGCTCGGGATCCACTATTTCGCCGAGTCTCAGCTTTGCCGATACCCTGCTTGGGGCACCTTTTGCGTTCGCTGGTCCTTGGGAGCCCGTAGGCTTACTTTTCGCCACTTGCTTACCCTTGCGCCTACGCGCTGCAGTGCTCACGGCACGGGCTATTGCCCTTTGCTGCGCTTTCGCGCGACCTGCAGGCGTCTTTGGCGGTTGCACCGCCCTAGCTGTGTTAGATGACATGCCTTGGTCCAAACGGTCCAACCTTTGGTTGACCGTCTGGAGAGTATTATCGAACCTCTCCAAGTAGTTTCTGATGGCAGGGTCAAGTTGTGGAGTTGCCGGGACATCCCCCGCAGCATTTTGTGAAACTGGAACTTCTTCAGTACGCTGATTAGCTTGCCCTGGCTCAGATTGGCGGGCCATCTGCTGTTGCAGGACCAGTAGGTCAAAGATTCTCCTGATGAAGGGTAGACACTAAATCGGGCCCCTCCTTCTAGCGCCAAACTGTTGATGCTGATTTTTGACACCAACTAATTGTCACGTGCGTATTACTGATTGGTGGATTAACACGTGATGATGAATATATAAAGCGAAATAAATGTAGAGAAAGCTTTTAAAGTAGTTCGGATGCTAAGGTAGCAAGTCCTACGTCCACTGATTTGTATTGATATTAGTGTGGGTCAAGTCGCCAAGCGGACTGACTTACAGAGGAATTATGAAAAGTAAATATGTTTACAGGAGAGAGAGAGTCTTTTGTAAAAATGGCCGAATCCCCCTAATGAAGGGGTCTTCCTCATTTTATACCAAGCTGAAGCGTGTAATTATCATTAACTCCATGGGTTGGTGTGATTGTCAGGATATAATCCAGCTTTCTGTCCCATTGCTCTCTTCCCAAGCTGATTTCGCATGATTTATTGCAGGGGAAAGGGACGCGTGTGAGCCCCATATCATGTAGCAGGTCTGACGTGTGCGTGTTGTCCTGACGGGAACAGGTCACTCTTCACGTGACTTTCCCACGTCAGCCCTTATTTCCCCAGGCATAACATCATTATATTACACAAGAACTTGTTTATTAATGAGGTTTCTCACATCAACAAAACTGATAATTTTCTGTTATGCATATAATTTGGAAAAATTAATTTCTTGTTCCGCCCCTAATGTTTAGGATTTAGTATCTCTAATTCCTATCTAGTATGCATTGTACCTATAACAAGTATCACATCAATTCTAATTTTGATTAAATTTTGGTGATATAATTGATAAATTATCTTAAAATTTCCTTCATATAATTAATTTGATAGACAATAATATATAAGTTCACAAATCAATATATATATTTTTTTAGTAATATATAAACTGATTTGATATTGTTCTGTATCATGGCATGGATACATGATTGATAATCATTTGTTGCATTAGCTTTTTTTTTTTTTAATTATATAGTTTATATATACACATGTTTCGTAGCTTGTATTGTAATGTATTATTTGTATTACATTGTATCAGCTTGGATTTAATTTATATTAGAAAGGTCTAGCCTGTTAACAGCAAAATGCCACATATTTTGGCTGATATGGCTACTCCACAAGGTAGATCGGCCAATGGTCTACCCAATGGAGTGGAGTGATGTCGCAGGATGCGCCTCTGGTGACGGTGTCCAACTATTGCCGCAGTTGATGTTCGACCACCACTCCATTGGCCATTTCTAATTTTTTTAATTTTTAATTATATTATTTATTTAATTAAAAATCATTTATAAAAGGAATTAGAATTTATATTAACTTTAAGGTGTTTTTGGTAATTACTCTTTCAAAAGCAGCTTTTGAATTCTAAAAGTTACAAATTGCTATTTTTGAAATCATTTTATAAAACCGATTATTTGGTAATCAGCCTGTCCTATAATCATTTTTCAAATTAGTTTATCAAACATTTTTTGGGTTTTAGATTATGAAATGAGTGGTTATGGGAGAAGCTACAAAAACCACAAATTCACCCTTAAAATGATGAAAAAACCAAAATTAAATTAGTTCCATCAACAAATGAAGAAATTTACAAGGAGGGAACTTAATGTTAATTTATTTAAATTTATGTAACACATATATTAAAAAATGTTCAATGTTTAAATAAAAACATATAGGATTTTGTAAATAATTAGATATTTACTAAATTATTAAAATATATAAACATATATTCATGATACTTTTATATAGTAAATATAATTTTAATATTAATAAGTTATATTATTGCCCCTAACAATCACTCATTGGTGTCACCAACAACAATGTCATTGCATCACATCCTCACTTGTCAATGATATGTTTGCAATAACATAAATGAGAGGCCAATAAATTCGCTCTTTTTTTTTTTTCCTTCCCAAAATTGCAATAAGTGTTTTAATTTTCTCTTCTTCAATTAAACTCTATTTTAACAATTTATAACAAATTTTTCATTGTTTTCTTCTTTTTGACTTTTATAGTTAATTTTCTCTTCTTAAATGACTGCAACTTTTCTTTGTTTTTTTTTTTTTTTTGTTTTTTTTTTTTTTTTATGTAGCATACAATATATTAATATATATTTTATATTTTTATGTCATATTATATTAATCCTATGCTTGAATGTAACCATATCTAACATGTATAAACAAAAGTATGTTGTTTTTGCATTGTAAGGCAAGTAATATCCCAGCCAGCACCAATGCGTGTGACTGTCCTTGGCAGCCTGTTGGGCTACTCAGGTTTGCCTCCCACTCTCAACCACCACCTTTCTCGACCTCAACCACCTCACAAACTCCCTCTTAACCATCCTAGCCACCTTTTCCACCCCTCATTTTACCCAAAAAGGCCCTTTTCTAGTCCTTACCACTTGTTTGACAAAATGCCCCAACCAACCAAAACTCACCCTTCCAACCCCAACCCCCCTCCCAAGCTACCGACAACTATCCCTCCCACACGAGGCGGTCAATCTTAGCCCAATTCCACTTGGGCCAATAAATTACGAGTAACCAACTCCAAGTCTTCTTTCATGCTTCCCACACCCTTCACAATGTGGAAAGAGATAGTTTGGTTGTTAAGCCATCGGCCACCTTGTTTGAGAAGGGTTGAGCCCAATGGCACCTTTGCATTGTGGGATCTTTCTTAGGATGCAAAATGTCTTACAACACTATCAAGTCTATAGCCACAAGGGTGTGGACTTCTTACGCTGCTCAGTCTTAGTGGATGGCCCATGGCTATTTGGGGGGAAGCATATCATCTTCCGCCGATGACAACCTATTGAATGTCTTAGAGCTTCCCAGATAAAAAAAGTTCTGGTTTGGATCTGTTTACACAGTTTACTCTTTGCTCTTTGGTCACATGAGGGTTTGGGCTTTGCGTCCAGTGTAGTTGGCCGCCCATTATAGTACGACTAATCGACTTATGAGTTCACCCGGCTTGACTATGCCCAGGTGTGTGTGGAGCTCAGTGTTGACAAACCTATACTGCATCGATTGACATTTAGTTTGTTTGGCATCATAGATGAAATCGAAGTTGCTTATGAATGGAAGCCGAAGCAGTGTCCAAAGTGTTACGTGTTTGGCCATGTTTGCCACTTGCCAAAAAAGGTGCCAACATCTTCTTAGGGCCTCGAGGAAGCCCCTAAGAGTGTCCCTCATCAAAGACCTCCTGGGGCCTCAAAGATTCCCCTTGTGAGCACCAACCCCCTTGATCGGAAGGGTGACCTCCCAAGTCGTGACCCGATACCGAGACCTCCCAAGGCCTCAAAGATCCACCTCATGAGTACCCAACTCTTTAACCAACAGGATGCCATCCCAAGTGGTGACCTGTTATCGAGACCTCCGAGGCATCAAAGATTCCCCTCGTGAGTACCACGTTCCCCAACCGGGAGGATGTCCCTCTAAGTGGATACCCATTTATCGAGGCTCGTGATCTTTTGGCCCACAAAGCCCTTAAAAGGGCAGCGAGAGACCAATCGAGTGATGAGTCATTCATCGACGACCATGAAGGGTCATGAGCCATGGTTCTTACTATCCCCTTCGAAGATGTTAAGGTGGCCCTCAACTTTGACATGGAGTGACCTATGCTTCAATCCCAATCCTTTCATCCATTGGATCTGTCAGCACCTAAGGGTAAGAAGAGTAAGAAAAAAGGATGCGATCCTAGCTTCTTGTTCCTTTTCTTTATTGTAGAGCCTGCATGCTCTCTTTGGGCGTTTGTGCCTCTTTTTTTGTTTTTGTTTCCGATCCTGCGTGCTCCTATGTAGGCATCTATACCTTTTTTTCTTTGAGCCTACGTGCTATTGAGATAGGGGTGTGTGTGCCTTTGTTGTTTTTGTTTGTTTTTGGCCTACGGGCCATTTGCGTTTGTCCAACCGGTTGTCACGGTCGCAAAATTAAACCTAAGTATCGTAGTTAGCGGTAAGAAGGGTCGAATCCACGTGGAGCAAAGACTAACTACCTAATGTATATTTGAGTTAACGAAAGGGAAATTGGCAAATTGATTGATTAAACTAAACTAACTAAATGCAAATAATAAAAGCTCGAAATTAAAACTAGTTAAGACTATAATAAAAACATTGCCGTTACGGTTTTGGTTCAACTCGAGACCAACTCTCACAATTCTCCTCCACACTCTACGATTTCCTAAACCTACAAGGCTAGACAAATCAATAAAAACATCTCCCGACAATCTATGTATAATCTATCTTGTCTCTCCGTCGTCTTAGTTATAGATCGATTAGTTAAAGACTATCATTGACTAATCGAAAAACACTAAACCCTTAAACAGCACTAGTTGGTACAACGTTAACAAGTACAACCTATCAACTTGTATCATCCAATCAACCAATTACACAACAAACGCATTCCTAGTAGAAATGATATTGAACACTAATACAACTTGATTGAAATCAGTACCGAAGCAATTTAAAGCCATAATCAACATTTAATAATCTTAGACCAACATTCAATTATGCAAAAAGTTGTATATTAACAATGGACATTATCAATTCAGCACGTCAAGCCTCAGAATAATATTAAAGCATCGCAAACAAACTGAAACGAAAACAAATATAATCTGAATACAAGAAACTTAACCAAATGTCCAACATTCGGGCTCATTCAACTGTTTGAGAACCGTAGAGAAGATCCATGAATGTCGATCCTGATCTCGCCTACACTGTAACAGGCAACCGCGAGCTCAACCGCTCATGGTGGTGTTGACGAAGCCTGAAACGTCAGAAATGGGGCTAGTCATGGTGAAGAGGAAGTAACCGACAACAAGATGATGTAAAGAAGGAGCAAAAATGACCAACAGACAGCCCATAATACGAACAGTTGTAACTCGCCAAAATACGTTAATTTTTCGGCGAGTCTTCCGGCAAATGGTGGCGGAAATGGGATCCGAAGGTGCCGATGGAAAGCTCAATTGATGGGGAGTTCGGATAAGGTCTTGGGGAGATGAAAGGTCGTCAGAAAGTGAGCGAAATCGTGTCGGGAAGTTGAAGAGTCGTCGGATCAAGGTGATGGATCTCGTCGAAAAAAGGGGAGATTGACGGCAGAAATATGAGGGGAAGCTGATTGGGTGATGGCCAGTACAAAAGGAGCTCAATCAGCACTAAAAAATGGTGCAAACTCCGGTGGAAGGTGAAGAGTCACGGCGTGAAAATGGTTGTACGTCGTCAGATTAAGGTGATGGATCTCTCCAAAAAAAGAGGAGATCGGCGGCGAAAATATGAGGGGAAGCTGATGGGGTGATGGCCAGTACAAAATGAGCTCAATCAGCACCGAAAAACAGTGCAAACTTTGGTGGAAGGTGAAGAGTCGTGACGTGGAAACGGTGGTACGTCGCCGGCGTGGGGTGAACGACGATGGAGAGTGGTTGGTCGGCGTGAGAAGGCAAAGAGTTGCCGGCCGGCTACCAAACTCCTGTGATGGGTGAAGGTGCTTGGCGGTTGGCCTCTGGTTTGCGACCTTTGGCTTTCTTTTTATAGTGAGAATGACAAATATCAGTTTAGTCCTTGCACAAATAAAAAGTGACAAAATCAACCCCAAGTGTTTATGACAATTTGACCCCTGAATAGCATAAATGAGACAAAACCAACTCTAATCCATAAACCACAACCTAATATCAACTCACACCATTTCCAAATTCATTCCAGATATGCTAAATTCATAAGAAAATGTTAGGATGCGATTTTTTGTGAATAAATTCATAAATTCTTTAATTGCCTCAATATGATTTCATTTTAATCGTACATAGAAAAATAGAGTCACTTTCATGACTCTAAGACACTCCCCAACTTACTCTTTGCTCGTCCTCGAGTAAAGTCAAAAGAACTCTTTCAACATTCTCACAAAACCATACACAATCGTATTCATCAACAACTAAAACATTCATTAAAAGGCAAAGTGAAGAATTTGAACATAACAAGCAAACAATACAATCCTAAATGAGGACCTAAAGTTTTTGTCAAGATTTTCCTATCTCTATTCAAGCTTCTGAGACACACATTTCATATTCATATCACAATGTCAAAATGTTATGCAAAACTCCACAACTTATGTACATGTAACATAATGCTCATTTTCCACACAAGATTTTGACATATAATTTCTTTTTCATTCATCACTTATTTTTTTTTTCTTTTTCTTGTCTTAACTACTTAAAATTTCTAGAAGGTCCGGGTAGCAGGCTTTAGGTCAATGACTCCCAAACCAGATGGCTATAGGGCACTAAGTGTAGAACACTCCTTGAACTTACTCACTCGAACGAACTAGGCTACAAGTCAAGACTTATTATTATTATCTTTTTTATAAAGCTCATGATCTATGTAATGACTTATTAAGCTTTCTAGAAGACCTGTGTAACGAGCGTTAGGCCAACCGCTCCCAAGCCAGATAACTTTAGGGGATTAGGTGTAGAACACCCCTCGGGCGTACTTAATCGAGTCAACTAGGCTACAAATCAAAACCAAATCATCAAGCAACATTAAACACTTTTAACACACGCAAGATAATAAATGAAAATTTGCTCCATGGGCATGTAAAGTATGTGGGAGACTTGTATAAACACTAAAACACATGACATTCACACAAAACAGTGTCTAACCACAATTATGGATAAACCTAGCACATAACAAAAACAATAGTTCAATGTTTAAAACCATGTCGCAACCAACTATTTTCAAAAACCTCACAAAACCTTTCAACTAGCACCTCAATTGCTTCTAAAATGGTGATTATGCATGAACTCATGAATTTTTTTTTTTTTTTAATAGCTCACTTTAGTTCACTTTTTCCACTTTTGGACTTACAAGAGTAAGATTCAACATATTTTCCACAAAAACATAATCATGTCACAAAAATTTTAAGCACAATCCATTCAACACACAATCTCCAGAAAAGCATCATCAACAACACTCCACAAAAATAAAAATCAATCAACATACTCTCCAACTTAAAATGTCATTGTCCTCAATGACCCATAACTACAAACATCCTCCCCAACTTAGCATCAAATGATCTCAAATGACAATATGATCAATAATATTAAAACCATCCAATATATTTGAGAAGAAAAAAAATCTAAAAATAATAGCATATAAGGTGGAGAGATACAACATGAGGAACAATGGTGGGGTTGTCACCAACGAAGTTTTTGGAGCATGCGTAAGTGTAGCCTTCGACTAGTTAATGAGTTTCCAAACATGACAATTCCTGCAAAGACAAAAAACAACAAAGAAAATAAAGTAATAAAGAAGCATTTAAAAATGTGGGTTGCCTCCCACCAGTGCTAAGTTTTAAGTCTTCAGCTAGACTGAATGCAAATATAAAGTTCAAGGTAGTTGAAATGTTGGCGGTGCCTTACATGACCCTCGCCATTCAGCAACAAGTAGGGTATCACGAGGTCCCAAGAAGGCATATTTGAATTTAATACGCCATTTCCATATGCACAAGTCTTTTAAGAACTTAGCATAGGCAGGTATGTGCTTAATGACATCTAGAAGTGGAATACCAATTGGCCATTGTCTAAATAGCTCGACCATTTCCTCTATCCTAGGATTTTTTTAAAGTTGGATGTATTATGCGATTCTAGGTATTGGGGAAAAGGTTCTATCGGCATGTCAAATGCAAAGGATGATTCTTTCTCCCCAACTTCCTCGTTTTCATGTCTCGGCACACCTAATTCTATGGTTGGTTCTCTTTCACTCCTTTCGGCTTGGTTCCTCTCTAGGCTCTCTTTCTCTTCAAACTTAGCATATAATTCCCTCTCAGGCCTAGCTTGTTCATGACACCCCATTTGGTAACGTGCACCATTGGGATTACCTACAACTTGACTCGACAAATGGCCTTCCTCTCTCCTATTAACCGCTTCAGCTATTCGACCAATTTGGGTCTTTAGCTTACTAATAGATTGGGAATGTGAGTGTATTATCTGATAATGCTGCTCTAAGTCATTAAACCTAGCATTCATGTCCTCCTTTTGTTCTTGTATGGTTTGGAGCATTTGAGCCATCATTGATTCTAGTGAATCGGGCACTAGAGTAGGCTGTTGGACGAGGGGTGGAATCCTAGGTTGGGCGGGTGGTTGGACTGTATACATGTCCCAATAATTGCCCTGCTGATTGGAGGAACTATATGACATATTGTAGGAGACATTCTGAGATTGTTCTTGCTTCCATGGAAAATTATGATGGTTATGCCACTTTCTATCAAATGTGTTCGAATACGGATCATTCCGTCTCTGGAAACCTTATGCAACTTGCACTTGCTCCTCAAAAGTGTTGGGAGCTGGTTCCTCAAATGTGAACTCAACAGCTAAAAGGTCTGAAGGCATAGAAATGACATCCTAACTTGTCCTACCGGGTGGTGGTTGCCTAGAAGCTTGCCTTTGCATAGATATGAAAGTGTCAAATTGATAGGCTAAAGACTCCGACTTGGAGTCGATATTGTCCAAGGGAGATACCTCATAAATGCCACCATTCCTAGGCGACTGCCCTATGATAGAAAAATAAATGAGTGTTGAAAGTTCAACTAGTTGAGAATTGTAAAGAAGATCCAAGAGTGTTGATCCTGATCTCGCCCATACTATAACAAGCAACCGAGAGCTCAACTGCTCATGGTGGTGTTGACGAAGGCTGAAAAGTCAGAAATGGGGCTGGTCATAGCAAAGAGGAAGTAACTGACAGCCAGATGATGTGAAGAAGGAGCGGAAATGACCAACGGACATCCCAGAATATGAACAGTCGCAACTCGTCAGAATACGTTAGTTTTCCAGCGGGTCTTCTGGCAAATGGTGACGAAAATGAGATCCAAAGGTACCGATCTTAGGTGATGGGGAGTAAGGTCTTGGGGAGATGACAGGTCACCAGAAAGTGAGTGAAATCGTGCCGAGAAGTCAAAGAGTCGCCAGATCAAGGTGATGGATCTCAGCGGAAAGAGGGGAGATTGGCGCCAGAAATATGAGGGGAAGCTGATGGGGTGATGGCCAGTACAAAAGGAGCTTAATCGGCACCGAAAAACAGTGCAAACACTGGTGGAAGGTGAAGAGTTGTGACGTGGAAACGGTGGTCCATCGCTGGCGTGGGATGAATGACGGTGGAGAGTGGCTGGTCGGCGTGAGAAGGCGAAGAGTCGCTAGCCTGGAAGATGAAAGGTCACCTAATTTGTTCTTATCCACTAATTTTGAAAAACAGAAAAAAAGAAAACCACTGTAGAAAAAAGCCTGTGGTTTTAGAAATACCATTGACAAACTTTAAAAATTCAAAGTAACGAGTAGTGGAAACTGAAATTTTGAATGTCTTTATATGGAATGGAAGGATAAGTTTGATTGTATGAAGGCAGGGGCGAATCCAGCCCATTTTTGGTCCACCCTCAATTTTTTTTTTTAAATATTAATATATATAATTTTTGGATTTTGATCCACCCTAATAAAAATATTAATATATAATTATTTTTTATTTTGGCCCACCCTAAAAAATTTTTCTGGATCCGCCGCTGCATGAAGGCATGAACTCTGTTTTATGAAAACCAGCCGCCAGAAGAGCCATTACGTGTCAAAGCCAGCCCAGGGACTTTAAGTTTTTATTATTAGTTTTAAGAATTCTAATCTGTCAACCCAATCTTATTAAATCCTCTCCACTGTCACTTTCTACTCTTTCACTTTCCTCCAATCTAATCATTCAAATTACAGCCAAATCCTATTATTTTAAATTATTTACTATTTACACCTTATTCTAATTATTTACCTATTTCAATCAATTTTCAATTTTATCTTCTTCAACGGTTCATGGTTGTTTAAGAAATTAGGCATTCAACAATTTTAATTTATTTACACAATTAGAAACATTACCAATTCATTTAAACTTTATAATTATTGAACCCATTTCAATCTTAGAGATTATGTGTTTATATAAATGCTTATTACTATGTAAATCACATTGCCACAAATTTTAATTTTCTTAAATCTTTAATATCTATAAGATTTAGACAATGTATAGTAAAAAACAAATGTCGATTGACACGTGACCGTAAACTTATTAAAATAATTTGATTCTATCTTTTTAGTATAAATGATCGCTGGAAAACAAAATAGATTCTCAATATATAACTCACTCAATTTTGAATATCCTTAAAGTTCAGTAACGGTATTAACGAAAAACTGATTATTAAGATACTCTGTGTGTTTGTGTGTGTGTGAACGTTATAGGTGTATATATACAAAAACATTTGGCGTGATAAAGTTTATTATTTCACAACAATAGTGTACATCTTTATATATTTCTCAAAAACCATATATATATATATATATATATATATAGAAGAACTAAACTGACATAAAATTCCCAAAATTTCCTGAATATATCGATAAATTATGTCCCCTTTAACAATGTGACACATATTACAATTTTTCCTATAAATAAGCTTCCATGGTTTCAACTAGAGTTAGTACTCTTTAATCTTTCATTTCCTCCCATAGATAATATCAGGTTATTACCATCTTAAGTTCTTTTCCATTTTATCCTTCTCTCGATCTACTCACATCTCAATTCCTAGCATTCTCAAAGTCTCTACTACTTCTTTTACTGTGATTTTTCTAACCTTTTTTTATTTATATTTCCACCTTTCACACATAATCAAATCAAATCTGTAGGAAAGAAACTATTACAGAAGAATTAAAGTGAATGAATTAGTTTTCCTTTTTCATAATTTCTTTCTTTTGATCCAAATTCATTACAAGTGGCCCACACACTAATGACCTACCAAATTCCACCGCGCGCCCAAAAAACCAAAAGTCACGTGGGTCCACCGCCTTTAGTTTAGTCAACCCTTCCAACCAAATCCCAGTTTTTTCTTTTTCTTTTTATTATTTGTATTTTTTCAGGAATATTCAAATTTAACCTGATACTCTTTTATTTAATTTAATTTTTATATAATTATAATCTTCTCCATGACCCGGAACCTACTCCAATAATTTGACAATTTTAAGAAGTTTAGTTTTATAAAATGATATTAAATTAATTACAAGTGTAATCTAAACCCGTACTTTTGACAGGTAATAATAAAAAATCTGGATAATTGGGTTTATTATCATCCACAGAAAATATAGCAAATTTTCTATAAATAAATAAAAGGAGTAGAGAAAAATGATTTAATTGTTTACGTAAATGTAAATGTAAAGAGTGAAGTTGAAGAAGAAAGAAGGAGGAGGAATTGGACAAGAATCTGTATAAATTAAGCGTCAAAACCATACATGTCATTTTCATGACTCTAACAGCATTATTTTATAAAGTTTACTTACCCAATATATATATATACACAAAAAGCAACATGCATAAAAAACACATGCTAATGAATTGATTTTAATGATACCGTTTTTGAACTTAAACTTCGCCATTTTTTTATAATTACGTGTTTTGTAGCTGTATGGCACACAGTTTGAATAAATATTTCAAACATGCATGTTTTAATAATAATGTGTCATGCACCAATATCCTTACTATTAACACCACTTTGCTTAGTAAACAAGCAAAATTTTGATTTTAATCCTTTTTTAACTTGTGAAAGCCGATTTTAAGACTCCACCATTAATTTTATTTCTTTGCTTAGTAAACAAGCAAAATTTTGATTTTAATCTTTTTTGTTTATTTTTTATCATATTATTTTGTATGAAGATATTTATAAAATTTTCTTGTAAATGTACGGGAATTGAGCATGTAAAAGCATGAGAATTGCTAGCATGCATGAGTCACGTGCCAGGTATTACACATAGGCAGTCAGCATAGTCTTGACTCTTTCGACTTTACTAGGCCGATAAAAAGTCAACAAAAGTATTAATGCATGGCGGTGGCAGATGTCTCTTTCATTCGCACGTGGCGATCCCAACTCAACACGTGCGCCTTCCTGCTTCTCTGCTATCTCCGGAGGATGCGTATGAAATGACGTTATTAACAAAAGGCAAGCCCTACCTCTTACTATAAAAACTAACACACTGTCGCTGCCATTTCATTCTCCTTTTCATTTTATTATTCGAATTATGGGTCAGTTTTGTAATTGCATTCAAGGGTCAAAGCCGGCTTTGATGATGGTTGTGGTTCAGATTGTATTTGCAGGTGTAAATGTTTTATACAAATTAGCGGCTGACGAAGGAATGAGTTTGAGTATTATGGCTGCTTATCGACTGATTTTCGCCACGGCTTTCATGATCCCTCTTGCTTTCTTTCTTGAAAGGTTTGCTCTTTTCCTTTTCACATATTCTTTCTTTAATTCTTATTTCAGATATCAGAAATGTCAGTTAAAATTCTTATATATTCTCTAAACATTCTTTTGTCTTTCATTTTTACTGTCTTTTTTCTGGGTCAGCGTTGTCTTCATAGTGATTTCTCTACTGCTCTTGGAAGTTACCTCACTTTGTCCTCCATTTCTGTTTGGAACTTTCAAGAGAAAACAAAAGTTGTTACCAAAAAGAAATTAATATTATTGAAATCACGAAAATGCAGGAAAAGGTTATTTCTCTACTACTATAAAATTTTATTAAAAATAAAAAAAATTAAAAGAGGAGTAAAGGTTTTATACGAAAATTTTGAATGTAATATGCTTCTTTAATTAGTTATTTTATTTTATTTTTTTGCAGGAAAAGCAGACCAAAACTGAACTGGAAGATACTGTTTCAAGCATTTCTTTGTGGGTTATTTGGGTAAGTTGATGAATGCATGTTTGCCAATTTAGGAAGTGCACTAATTCACAAAATGTTGCTTTATTCATATAATTCTCGACACGTGTGGTTAGTAGAGAAACAGGCAACTAGCTGTATATCATGCACCGTCTCTGTTTATATGCATGGCCATGAAGCACGTGACACTTGTTCTTCTACGCTGCATACAACAATTTTCTAAATTTACGATTGAAATTTAATAATAAAAACAAAATTAGAGGTGCATATATAGTATTGTATATTTATCAAAATATATAAAAAATTTCGAATTTAATTAGTTTATAATTAACATTTAATAGTACTTGAGTTGCAGGGGATCATTAACTCAAAATTTGTACATGGAGAGTTTGGCCTTAACATCTGCAACTTTTGTTTCAGCCATGAGTAATCTCATTCCAGCAATTACCTTCATTTTGGCCGTTTCATTCAGGTTAAAAAATAGAAAAATTAAGATACATATTGAAATATTTAATTGATAACTTTAATTAATTGATTTTGATATGGATGATGACAGATTAGAGAGGGTGGGAATACGAACAAAGGCTGGAATGGCAAAAGTGTTGGGAACACTTTTAGGAATAAGTGGAGCGATGCTCCTCACATTCTACAAAGGAATTGAGATTAATCTTTTCTCAACAAATGTCAACCTTCTTCATCATGGAGCTTCCAATTTCACATCTCCGCATGCAGAACCCAATAAGCGCCTTATTGGCTTCTTGTTGGCCATTGCCAGTTGCCTCTCCTTTGCCCTGTGGTTGATTATTCAGGTACCTTTTTCAATTAAATATAAAAGAATTACAGTCTGTAGCGATGCCCAATGATCGTCGTAAAAGCCTGCATGTTTTCGCCTTACTGTAAAATTACCTCGGGCCATTATGTGCAAAGATTATTATTATTATTTTTTTAATTTTCTTAAAATATATATTTTTTATTTTTGCAGGCTAAGATGAGTGAAAAATACCCATGTCAATATTCCAGCACGGCATTGATGTGTGTGATGGGAGCAATCCAAGCTGCATTTTTTGCCCTATGCAAGGAAAAAGACTGGAGCCAGTGGAAGTTGGGCTGGGATTTTAAGTTATTCACTGTAGCTTACTCGGTAAGTTCCAATTAATAATCCACTTTAATTGCACCATTTTTTGTGTCATTGAATCCTATTTAACTTTGTGACAAGTTCATTGTAACAATTTATTCATTGGGTAATTTGTGCTGCAGGGAATTGTGGCTTCTGGTTTAATGGTGACCTTGGTATCTTGGTGTGTGCGAATGAGGGGACCTCTATTTGCATCCATCTTTAATCCTCTTATGCTTGTGGTCGTAGCCTTTATTGGTTCTTTAATACTCGATGAGAAGCTACACTTGGGCAGGTAAAAATCAAATTAGTATTTAATTTTTTCTAAGATATAAAGACCCTTTAAAAATATATGGTGAAATTTAAGAAATTTTGTTTCGTATTTCAGCATACTAGGTGCAACATTGATCGTGTGTGGGCTTTACGCGGTGCTATGGGGTAAAGGAAAGGAAATGAAGAAAAGAACTCTATTAGTGCCAATTGAAGGTTTTGGAGAATCTAAATTAATTGATATTGTTATCACCTCGCAAATTGACCAAACTTGTAATACTAGTAACATGGTTGAGGAAAATGAAGGCAAAGAAGAAAATAACATAGTTGAGATAGAGGTAAATGGAGGTATATTTCCAAGAGAAAAAGAAGAAAGCGATTCAAGGGGTAATGGTATTTGATGGAGATATATCAATAAGGAATTAAATTTCTACGCATGCTGAAAAAATGAAATGTATGTATTTATAGTAATCAGACTGCCTATACAACAATTTCACTTACCAACTAAGTTAGTTGGTTTTCGCAGAAAATTAATATAAACTCTCATCAAAGTTTGTACTTAAAATTGTCTATCACATTGTTTTGTATGTTCTTTATTTATTTAGTTACATTTTCGCTATATTACTGATTGTAGAATATATTATTAAAAATCAGAGTAAAGGCATAGCTACCACCAATGTTTTAAAACCCAACCTGGGGTGAAATCCGGCAAAGTTTTCGGGTCCCAGGCGGTCAAACCAGTTTATAAAAACTTTTAAAATTCAGCAAATATACCCCTAATAATTATGTTAAGTCCATATATGTTTGAAATTTAGCAAACACAACCCAAATATAAATCGGCCAGTGACTAGTTGTCGATGGGGAGACCCCAGATGCAACCTCAATTGTCTCTTGAGACCATTCCCCTTAAAATACACCCAAGATCTGGTCGAAATAGGTTTGATTTTGGTCAGATCTCACCGACGCCAGTGTCGGCATTCCAGGTCAAATCTCGTCGACAATCCTCCCCATCACCCATAAATTACTCCCCTCTTTGTCCCGACTAGAACCCACCTCACCTCACCTCACCCCACCCCCGTTAGCCTCGCCAATCGCCGGCAAAAGCCGGTTGTTGCCGTCCTCAGTTTTGTTTGATTTTCGGTCAATTTACTCACTGGAAGTCAACTCCGTCACCACCACCGCATTCACCTCACTTTCTCTTCAAAAGCCCCAACACCCCGGCCATCAATTGTCAGCCGATCATCCTCCCAAATCATAGGGTTTTGGGTAAATAGGAAAAATATAACCCAGCCCGTTGAAGCTTCCGGGTTCAGGTTAAATCGGCCGGGTCGGGTCGGGTTTTAAAACATTGGCTATCACTCTCTGAATGAGAGTAAACTGGCAGTCAAATATAAACAATGGGGAAAACAAATTAACGTCTACAAAATTTATCCAATTAGATTAATCAGGTATTGTCAAATATTTGTGGTTTTCCTTCTCAAAATAATCACCATCATATCAATAACCATCCTTTTAACAGGTGGTTAAAAAAATAATTACTTTTATGGTTAATTCTAATTGGATGGTTAACAATAGTAGTATGATGATTTTATATCCATATTAGTATCATGAGTTGGTTAGATTGTCCCATGGTGAAATTAACATCGTTAAATTTTATTATTGGAATCATGAAATTTTCAATATAAATTAAGGAAAATTTTCCTTTGAGGTTATGTAAAGGAAACAAGTATGGATTACCATCTATTTGGCTAGAAAATCACCTATTTATATTTTAACAATTAAATGAATATAAAAGCAAATAACTACTTGTTATCTTTGATTTTGTATTTTGTGAATCACCAGTTAATAATTGACCTTTGACTGGCACGTTAAAACCTTTAGGATGTCCCACACAAAAAATGATGAGTAATATTACATATACATCATTTTCATACAATATTTCTCATACAACATTATGTGGCAAGATATAATTGGCTAATTTAAAGTTAAAATTAAACTTTCACCCAATCATATCTTGCCACATAATGTTGTATGTGAAATGTTGTATAAAAATAATGTATATGTAGTATTATTCAAAAATGATATTGCAAGATGTCTCTCCTCAGGTTACCTTTTATCCTAAAATTAGAATAATATAATAGTTAAATCCTAGTCATGTAAAATTTCCTTAGAGGTCTTGGGCACCTAGTGAAACTGAGTGACGTGTTAAGGGACGGTCAATGCGTGTGGCCCGAGGAAGTTAGAGAGGCTTGTCCCCCAGGTGATCTTTCAGTCTCCTTTGCCTAATATGGTTTATGCCAGAGACACTTCGGTTTGGATTACTAAGGAAAGAAGAAAAGTGCAATATTCCTCTAGACAAGCTTGGCGGGACCTTTCCCCTACTTATGATCAAGTGCCTTGGAAATCCCTTGTCTGGAATGGAACTTGCATTCCCCGTCATTCTTTTATAGTATGGCTTGCTATAAAGAAAAAGTTTCTTACGCAAGACAAAGAGTGTTTGAGAGATGTCTTGTAGTCTCAGTCTCTAGAATTTTGTGTTGTGTTATATATATATATATATATATATATATCACTTTAATGGCTAAACTAGGACCAAGATAACTCCCATCAATTATCTTTAACCTCCTATCAAAGATTAAGATAGACAATTAAATAACTCTTTCATAAACCACCTTCAACTGCATAATTATGGCATATGACCACATCAATCTTACATTATCCCACTTGACCTCATGTCGCAATTTGAAAATTACTGCATATGTGATTAATCTGAATATGGCTATAATATTAGTTATAGCAAGTATTACTTACATAAAAGCTAAACATGAATGATCTTTTTTCTAGTTTTCACATTATCGGCAGTGTCTTCGGGAAATTGAATGCCCGCCCCTACTAGATAAAAAATACATGATAAATTGAATGTTCTTATTCCACTTCGATATAAATTACTGAATGTCATAATTTGTGGGTATTTGTGATATGATGATGCTATCAGGAAGTCTCTTCTCTCTCACAACACAAATCATAAATCAAAGCTCAAATATGGGAACTTCAGATGTAAAGCCATGAGTAGCTTGGTAAATGAGCCGAGTTACAATATTCCTATAAGGATCATTCTCCCTTTTCTCCTTTAAATAAGTTAGGCATTTCTCCACCTCAGACTTCACTTCTATATACAATTCATGAGCCTTCTTTCTGTCTTTTAGTTCTTGCTTCCTCCCTTACACAACACAAAACAAGAGAGAAAATAAACTAAATCCCTGCAATCATTTCTCAATGTTCAAAACTGCTTAAGGCCTATAAACAAAGACATATTTGATCTAAAAGGGCATCATCAGAAGTGAACTTGAACAATGTTGAATGATCATACCTTGTGTTTCAATTGGCTTCCCGAAATAATAATAAAACCTGCCGGGAACTTTTGGTAGACATATTGGCACGTGCACAGGTTGGTTTGCCACCTCCCCTTTCACATGAGTCCTAACACAAACAGAAAAATTTGAAAGAATGAACAGGGTAGGGAAAAAAAAAGCACGCAAAAAACTTGAACACAAATTAACAGAGGCAAGTGGAAATTCTTATGATACCTTGCTTTCACAGCCTCGTCAGTCAATTCTTCTATTTGAGATTTATAGTAGGGAATTTTCATTAGGTCATTGTAGTCAAAAACTACCTGAAAAGAATGAATATGCAACCAAATATCAGTTAAAGTTAGTGACTGAGGATGCAACTATGAGAACAGGTCACACATGATACCAGGAGATAAAAGGTATACATAAGATCATAACAGTCTTGTACTTACATGATCACAAAATAACTTTCCACTACTCCAGACAGAAAAATTTATGTACATGATGAAAATTAATAATTGTTAACAAAGACAACACTGAAGAGAAAAAGATAGTTTGCTAGTTTACTTGAGCGAGATCGTCTTCTCCAATAGTACCAAAAGGTATAATTTTGGCTCCAAATCTAGCTGCCATCCTGACAAACTCAGACTCTTCTGGTCAAAATAATTTGTATTCTTCACCCTGAGAAACATCATCAAGGATTTACACCCTCGCAACTTAGAATCAAAATTAGAAAATGATAATTGCATTATAGAACAAGGTTTATCATTAACTTATTTGAAGATTACTTTTGTCCTGATTGGCCAGAAAGTAGGGCTACTCCTGTACATCACCTTCTCAAATTTTTAATAATTTCATATGGCGAGCAGAAATTTGAGAGCCAAGAAGAAATTAAAACTAATTTAAACTTGCAATCATTCCATTGGCAAATAAAATTTTAGACACAATAAGCTTATTTCTCTAGATGAAGAATGGACATTGGTGGATAACTGTTGAAAGACGATACCTTGCGATGAACAGCTTCTCGAATGCCTCCTGGATATAATAGGACATAAGACTTTGAAGACATTAGTTTGAAGAAGTTTATTGCTGAGACAGGAACTGCACCCATTAATCTGACTGTATAATATTGATCTAAGTCTGGTAATTTTCCCTCTCTTGACTTATAGAACAACATCGGATGTGCTATGCCTCGCAGAAGGATATTCCTTTCGATCAAAAAGTGTGGTATCATTGGAATGACATCAAGTCCTAATAACATGTGATATCCAACAAATAAGACTGGTCCCTCTGAAGGAATTCCAGAAAGACCCCTCACAATCTTCCCATCCTCTAAAGTTGTCAATAATATCTCATTTTAGGTTGTAGTAAAAACAAGTATAAATGTCAACTATATAACTGGAGAGGCTTGCAAGGATAATAGAAAAACAAACCTGTCATTAGCTCAGCATAGAAGAAAGGCTAAGAGTTATTTTATAGTTCTAGAACGTTTCGGACCTTGAAACTTCAAGGAGATTGATTGTAATTACCATACTTGAAATAAAGTTTTATATAAAAAATAAATACCATTTTTATATATAAAACTCATACCATTTTATATAAAATGATTATGCTCTATGCATAAATATAAGTTTGGACTTTAATTTTTAAGTGAAATAATAAGCATAGACTACCTAAAGAGTAATTAAACTAATTTAAAAATTCAGAAAAAAAAATGTGATCACAAAGGATTTTGGGTTTTAAAAGGAATCCCACACCATATTGAGATTCTGTAATGTAGACGACATGAATTAAATGTGTATGTTAGTAACATTGGCACAGACACGGAGTCGGTGCCTGACCCCCAAAAAAAAAAAAAAAAAAAAAAAAAAAAAAAAATCACCTCAAAACACATTATTAAAAAAAAAAAAAAAAAAAAATTAATGGATGGTATCAAATGATTGACACAAAGTAAATATGAACTAATGAGAGAAAGTGATAAGTTGTCAATCCTGGGTTGGACAAAATTAGAACAAGATCAATATCGGGATTTCGGGCTGCAACAACTAGTGCTAGGCACGCTCCAAGGATTCTCCAACATATATGGATCTATTAGGTGAATGCTTATTTTCTGTACGTACGATTGTTCAATCATTCATCACGTAAATTGAAGGATGTTGATGTAAATTTAGACACATGGTGCATGATTCCATATGATAGGCCATAGAAGCATGCTTCTATTATTTACGTACTTCAATCTATCAACAAATACTTCAACCTTGTTTTTGTTTCAAGCTTAAACTTGAATGTGTTTGATATTCGATAGATTTCATGTGATTATTCAAATCTCATAAACATTTTGATGCTATTTAAACTGATTACTGAATAATTGAAATTATTTTTTTAAAAAATAGACAAAAAAGAGGGATTTTGATCAATTATGGGCATGTTCCATAGATTATTTGAACAATGTTATTTTTAAAAAGTATTTTAAATTGAATTGATTTGGATTATCGAATATGATCAGATTCTAAAATGTGTTTGGTAAAATATCTGAAAATTATTCAAAGTTTGATAAAATGTTGGAATAATTGTTTAGTACATTTTTTAAAAAAGGCTTTTTAAAACAGAATAGTTGTTTGATACATTTTTTGAAAATATTTATTATTATTGTTTTAACTCTCTAACTTGTTAATTTAGTTAACATCCTACAATAAAATTTTAAAAATTAGCTAAAGTACCTCAGTCACCCAAGAGACAATTGGCTACTGGACGACAGTCGGTCGTCAAAGAAAATAACTTATCAGACTGGATCTGGTCGACCGTGTGTCGATATGACTATTTTTGGCAGAATAGTCAGATTTTACATGAATTTTGTGTAATTTTTGCCTGCTTGTAGACTCAGTTGTAAATATATTCATTATTTATAAGTACATAAGGGAGAGATGGATATTGTAAGTTTGTATCATCATTAATCAATCATAAATATATATTCTTCTATTTAAAATAAATTCAACGCTAATTGGCTCCTTTAATCCCATGTTTACATGCATGACAATGGTGATGTGTTAATTTGTAGACTGAAAAAGCATATAATTACGTACAATAACAGGATTAAATTTATTATAGAACTAAAACCTATGCGAAAACTAGTACAACTTTGGAAGTGCAATTAAATATAATTATTCAATTCCCTTGAGCTTTTTTACTTTCAATCGTTGAGATAGATTCAGTTGGGGAGTTGACACTAAAGAGCTGGCGAATCTCCGGAGTTCTATTATCATTCAATGGAAATCCTTTAATCATATCACACTCTCTTCCTTCATCATCATCACCATGTTACATGGATTTTTTTATATATATTTCACTGCACATCACCAAATTCCAAGTTTCCATTAATTTATATAATAGGACCTTCTTAACAATTAAAATTTCCCAACAATGTATAAAATGTTAGTAACCTGCCAAAAACAACCCTGTAGCACGAAGGCTGATGATTCTCTCAACAACCAGTAGTCGTGGAGGATATCCCATTACTACTTCCTTTTGCGGCAGAACCCCATATTTTTTGCAGAGGTCCATGACAGCTTGAAGCTTTAGATTTTTGCCGCGTTTTCCATTCACTTTACTTTTTCAATACTAGGTCTTCCGGTTCCAGCATCCAAACATCCCTCCATGTCTTTGAAGATACTAGAGTTATTATAATAGTTAGTTAATATTTTTTTTAATTGATATTGGAAATATATATATAAATTGAAGACGTACGGGGAAAGTTAAGCCATGGCATGACCCAAGAGAGTGACAGTAGAACCGGTAGGCATAATATTGTGAGTTCCCATTCAAGAGGTTCCATGGTGAAATCTTTAAGCCCTCCATTACAATCACCACATGTTTACCGATGTTTGTAGCTGAGCCAGCAGTGACTCGCCCGCCCTGATCTCATCTCATCATCTCCTGCTGATGATCTGTCGCTTCCATCAAAAGGCCCTGCCTTTGTTGAGTATAGTTACAAACCATTTTTCCAGCTAGCTGATCTATATATTTGCCAATACAAAAATATTCAGTTTAATGTAGAAGAAATATTTATGAGAGTAAGGGAAGGCATTTGTGTAGATGGGAGTCGAATTTGTCTTGTGGGAAAAGAAAATAAGTTCTGGCAAAACAAAGTATGAGCAAGTGTTTTTGAAATAACTAAGCTTTTTCTGAGGAATTAATACAACATCTGATTTGACATATATCTATAGCCAATGCAAGTGCAGAGTGATGTACAATGAAGCCAAGTTTGAGACTTTGTCAATTACTATGCCAATTATGCTCGGCTTAAAATTTTATAGTGAATGTATCTATAAAGGAATTGTCTCGTTACTGCAGAATGTATCGTAGCAGGTCAGATTATCTAAACACTCAACGCCATGCAATTCATTTTATGTTGCCATTTAACTGTTTGGATTAGTTTTTCTAGTTCCTTATCATAATGGTTATAAGCTTTGATGTATCTCAACTAAATAGTAAGATAATCCTTTATTATTATTATTATATTTCAAAGGAACAAAATAGACATATACAATTTAGCATTTGATAGCCAATATTTTTTTAACATTTCTAAACTCATAGGTTTCAGAATATTAAAATGAAGGCTTATTTTCAAAAACCTCCCCTAAGGTTTAAGTCATTTTCAAATTAATAACAATGTATCAGATTTCATCAAAAACCTCTCTATGGTTTATACAATCCTCAAATACTCCCTAGACCGTTTTCTAACGAAGATCTTGGACTGCAAAGATGAAATGTTCATTATGCCCATATAAAAAATTAAACTAAAACAAGTAAACGACTTTTTCCCACCCAAATAATGGCTTAATGATACTTTTTCACCAACAAATTTTTAAAATACCACTTTACTACCCAAATTATATTCCATTTTTTATTTTGGTATCTTTGCGACCCCACACCACCACTATTATCTCCCCCGATCATCACTCACCAAAACCCCTCAAACCCTACTCTCGTCGACCCTGCCAATCTCTAGCATCGATGATTAGGGTTTGCGTAGCTCGCCCTCCCAAGTCAAATTTCAATCAAGTTCAACCAATAATCCAACCTTCTACCACCAAGATTCATCAACCTCCCCTCTTTAAAAGTCCTATAGTTTGGATTGAGTTTGCTTTCTGTTCACCGCCGGAATAAATTTGGATAGTAAAATGATATTTTAAAATCTATTAGTGAATTATCATTAGCCATTATTTGGGGGGAAAAAGTCATTAACTCAAACTATAACCATAAAAAGTATAGAAAACTAAAATTTAAAAAAAAAAAAAAAAAAAAAAAAGGTGCCAACAGTCACTTGACAACGAAACCTTGTTGGATTAGATCTGGCCAAGCCTAGCCAATGGCCAAATCGGTGGCAGCATGGCTTGATTTGCCACACAAGGCCGAATCGTGTTCACCAATCACTGCGACGTGACCTGTCGGGGGCGTTTGGTTCAGGAATGTTAGATTACTGGGAATGTTGGATTACTGGAAAGTAGATTGCCTTGGAAGATTATTGGGAATCTTTAAGAAAATGTGTTTGCTTAGTTGGTGGGTATGTTATTTAATATGTTTGGTTATGGGGAATAAATGGTGGGTGTGTTATTTATTACTAAATTGTCCCCTTTATAAATATTATATAATTTATTTTAATATTATTTTGAATAATTTCTTTTAATCCCTAATATTTCAGATTTAGTTAAAACACTCTGATTATATAAACTTTAATTTATTACGAAATCACCCCACCTCTGCGCGCGCCTGTCCCACCGTAGACCACCATCGGAAGTCTCCGAAAGTCCCCATCACAACTCACCATGACCAAGGCGATATGGCCGTTTCCGGCCATATTGATGGCTGAAAAGGCCATACCAGGCCAAATCTGGCCGAAAATAGCCAGATCTATTCTGGCCATATCAGGCCAAATCTGGCGAGATATGGCCGTTAACGCCAGATCTATTTCGGCAGAATAGATGGCCGTTAAGGGCCAGGTCCTGGCTGTTAACGGCCAGATCGGGCCGATAAAGGCCAGAATAGATCTGGCCTGATACGGCCATCAATATGGCCGAAAACGGCCATTACGAAACCTCCCGAGCCTCCCACGAAACTCGTTCTTTTTTAGGACTCCAGCAAGTTTTTGGCGGCGGTCCGTGGTGTTTGGCCCTGTCAACGGTATGGCTGGTGACAGTGGTGGTAGTCCTGTAAATTGTTTTAAATATAAGGACATTATTGTCCAAAATTTTAGTTAAATAGGGTAAATTGAATAGATATTAATGAAATTTATTTTAAAATGAGCTATTGTCCAAAATTTTCATTAAGGATAAATTGTAACAAAAATGATAACCCTAGTATTCTCAGAATACCTAGAAAATGGAGGTAATCAAATTACCTCCAATATTACCAATAGTAACTACTATTGGTATTTGAAGATTACCGGAATCTTATATTATTACTTGACAACCAACATGGTAATCAAGTAATTAAGATGATATTACCCCAATAATCTGACATTACCGCGAACCAAACGGCCCCTTCATGGATTTGGCCTTACCAAGCCAGATCTGAAGCCCGTCGATCGGTTTTGGCCCAACGACGTTTGAAATTCTTATAGAAGTTTTTATTTACACTTTTAAAAAGGAGTAAACGACATGTTCCCACCCAGGTTGGGCGAATTTGCTAGTTTCCCCCCCTGGTTTCATAATGCTAGATTCCCACCCTTAAATTAATAGAAAATGTTTAATTTAATGGTTAAGGGTAAATCGGTCATTTACCCAGCATTAAATTTGAAATAAAAATAAAATTTTCAAAATAACCCTCAACATCTCAAGTTTGAAATATGACGATTGCACCCCTGTGATAGAATTGCAACTTGGCAACTCGTGGACGGCAAACGGCGAGGGGGGAGGCCAGTGGAGGGTGGGGTTTTGTTTGGGAGAGGAGGTGGGTTCGAATGGTTGTGAATGGGGTATTTACAGTGTCAAAACCTGCGGGAATCTGGCTGTAAACTTGGAGAATCGCGCGAGATTACAGGCTATTGGCTGGCAATTTGTGGGTGCATCGGGGTGGAGTGTGAGGGGTTTGGTGATTTGGCATGGGGATTCTGATGGTGTTGATGGGGAGCTGGTGATGTTGGCATCAACTAAAAAAATGGCCTAGAGCGATGGGAGTGAGAGGAAGTCGCGAAAATTGCATAATCTGGTCGCCCTGGGGCGTTGGTCAGCGAGGTGATGGGTGAGGTGCCACTCTAGTCTCCTTCGCGCCGTTGCTGTCATGGCTTTGGCCTATCTATGGTGCCGATTATGGTGACGGGGTTTGCCCGCTCGTAGGGTGTGATGGACAATTTTTCCGTCTTCTAGGGAGGTTTATGATATTTAGCCACCCACATCAAAGTAAAAGTTAAATGGCAGTTTGGTAATAACACTTTTATACTGTTCATACCTTAATGTTAATTTAAGGGTGAGAATCTGAAATTATGAAACCAGGGGAACTTGCAGATTCGTCAAACCTTGGGTGGGAACTTGCAGCTTTGCCAAACCTTGGGTGGGAACAAGTCGTTTACTCTTAAAAAGATTTTATTTAATTTAATTGTACAAAGACCATTTTGCCCCACTTATTTGAGGGTTTTTCATTCCAAACGATTGTGTACAAGGTTATGTGAGAAAGTGAAAGCATAGAGGAGGTTTGAAGGATTTATGTAACGTTTGTTATTATTTGAGGATTCTTAAACCTTGATAATAGAGATGAGTCTTTTTGGATTAAGTTATTAGTCTTCTTTTAGAATACCAATGCTTCATTAGGACAACTTTATATGGTATAACTTCTCTGACTGTGATTTCGTACTAAAAAAAATCACTGTAAATTTCTTCATCATTATCTTCTTCTTCAACATCACAGTCTATATAGTTTTTTGGGGACACATTGCTTTGAAGACCCATCGATACTCAAAGGTCAAGGCCCAAAATGAATCAAAATTGATAACTATCATGATTATCATCTAGGGTTTCAATATCTTCCATGATGAAGAAGACCGATCAAGGGTTTTTGAAGTGAAGGACTATACTCGAAATTGGTCATTTCAATTTGAAGATAAAGAATCCAAGAATGGTCATATAGGGTTTCTTTATGCGGTGACTGATGAAGATTTGAGAAGGACCAAAGTTAGGTTCTATGATTTTGATCAAAAGGGTATTAATGAGTAAGAGAAATTGCTATTGAGAATGGATCAAAGAGAACGAAAAGAAAGAACAAAAATTTCGTTTCGGGCTTGTATTTACTGAGTTAGGAATAGAATAGGAGGGATTTGAAATTTGGAAGGAACTTTTTAGGTTTTCTAAGAAGCGGGATATTTACAAAGGTTTTGAAAAGGGAGTGAGTTAAAGAGGGGTAAGCAGTTCTGAAGGGTCATTTAGGGAGGTCCCCAACTCCTCGAACTACTAGGAATTATCTGCTTATTAAGTGTTGCTATATTAATTTTGTCTGTTACAAACCATTTCCCTATATCAATATAATATCGATTATTCCATATTTGTAGTGGCTATATCTTGTGTTTTTGGACTATTTTATTGATGGATTTGTTTTGATTTCTTAGGTGTTCCATCAAAGTGGTATCATAGCCTCGTTTGGGTGATGGTTAAATTGAAAATGGAATAGAGAGTCGATGGATTAGAGAAGAAGATGGGGAAAGTGGATAAAGAAATGAGGATGTTAAGGAAGAATTGGGAGCATCAAGGGCTACCTCCTTAGCTTCAATATGGATGAGGTTGAAGGAGGAAAATGATGCTAATAAGATTGTTTGATCACGGAAACACATCCCACGTTGAGCACTCAAACAAGGCGATAGCGGCATGGTTATCAGACCAAGGAAGCAAAAAATTCAAAGGATGAAAGGAGAAGAACTTGAGTTATCGATGTTCAATGGAGTGGATCCGTACAGTTGGTTTCAAGTTTGACTGATATTTTACGTGCACACCCAAGTGTGTATAGAGATCGATGCTGACAAACCTATACTGCATCGATTTACATTTAGTTTGTTCAGCATCGTAGATGAAGTAGAAGTTCTTGAATGGAAGTCGAAGCATTGTCCAAAGTGTTACGGTTTGGCTATGTTTGTCACCCGCCAAAAAAGGCGCTAACACTTTCTGAGGGCCTTAAGGAAGCCCCTAAGGTATCCCTCATCAAGACCTCCCGGGCCTCAAAGATCTCCCTATGAGCACCAACCCCCTAATCGGAGGGTGACCTCCCAAGTGTGACCCGATACCGAACCTCCCGGGGCCTCAAGATCCACCCCATGAGTACCCAACTCCTTAACCGGCAGGATGCCATCCCATTGGTGATCGGTTATCGAGACCTCTGAGGCATCAAAGATTCCCCTCGTGAGCACCACCCTCTCTAACCCGGGAGGATGTCCCTCTAAGTGGAGACTGTTTTATCGAGGCTCGTGATCTTTTGGCCCATAAAGCCCTTAAAGGACAGCAAGGCCAATCGAGTGACGAGTCTTTTGTCGACTTCCATGAAGGGTCGTTAGCCAGGTCTTGCTATCCCCTTCGAGATGTCGAGGTGGACCTCAACTTTGACATGGAGTGGCCTATGCTTCAATTACAATCCTCTCACCACTAGATCGTCGGCACCCAAGGGTAAGAAGAGTAGAAAAAAGATGGCGATCCTAGCTTATTGTTCCTTTTCTTATTGGGGTTGTCACCAACGAAGTTTTTGGAGCATGCGTAAGTGTAGCCTTCGACTAGTTAATAGGTTTCCAAACATGGCAATTCCTGCAAAGACAAAAAACACCAAAGAAAATAAGGTAATAAAGAGCATTTAAAAAGGTGGTTGCCTCCTACCAGTGCTAAGTTTTAAGTTTTCAGCCGGACTGAATGCAAAACATAAAGTTCAAGGTGGTTGAAATGTGCGATGCTCTTACACCTCGTCATTCGCACAAGTAGGGTATCACGATTCCCAAAAGGCAATTGGAATTTAATACTTCATTTCCATAGCACAAGTCTTAAAGAACTTAGCATAGGCAAGTATGTGCTTAATACATCTAGAAGTGAAATACCAATTGGCCCTTGTCTAAATAGCTCGACCATTTCTCCATCCTAGTGATTTTTTTAAATTTGGATGCATTATGCAATTCTAGTATTGAGAAAAAGTTCTATCGGCATGTCAGATGCAAGGGATGGTTCTTTCTCCCCAACTTCCTCGTTTTCATGTCTCGGCACACCTAATTCTATGGTTGGTTCTCTTTCACTTCTTTCGGCTTAGTTCCTCTCTAAGCTCTCTTTCTCTCCAAACTTAGCATATAATTCCCTCTCAGGCCTAGCTTGTTCATGACACCCCCATTTGGTAAGGTGCACCATTGGGATTACCTACAACATGACTCGACAAATGGCCTTCCTCTCTCCTATTAACCGCTTCAGCTATTCGACCAATTTGGGTCTTTAGCTTACTAATAGATTGGGAATGTGAGTGTATTATCTGATAATGCTGGTCTAAGTCTTAACCTACATCATTGTCCTCCTTTTTTTCTTGCATGGTTTGGAGCATTTGAGCCATCATTGATTCTAGTGAACCGGCACTAAGTAGGCTGCTAGACGGGGTGGAATCCTAGGTTGGGCGGGTGGTTGGACCGTATACATGTCCCAATAATTGCCTTGCTGATTGGAAGAACTATATGCATATAATAGGAGACATTCTGAGATTTTTGCTTCCATGCAAAATTATGATGTTATGCCACTTACTATCAAATGTGTTCGAATACGGATCATCCTCTCTAGAAACCTTGTGCAACTTGCACTTGCTCCTCAAAAGTGTTGAGCTGGTTCCCTCAAATGTGTACTCAACAACTAAAAGGTCTAAAGGCATAAAAAGACATCTTGACTTGTCCAGCGTGTGTGTTGCCAAGAAGCTTGCCTTTGCATGATATGAAAGTGTCAAATTGATAGGCTAAAGACTCCAACTTGGAGTCAATATTGTCCAAGGGAGATACCTCATAATGCCACCATTCCTAGGCGACTGCCCTAGATAGAAAAAAACATAAAATATTTTGTTTTTATTCACAGATTTAGTTTTGCATATTCGATAATTTATTTTGTTTGCTGTTGTTTTAGTTTTTGTTGTGTGGATTTTTTTTTTTTTTTTTTTTTTTTGGTGATATCATATTCAGTTTTATTTTTCTTTATGTGTGCTTTTTGAATTTGCTTTTAGTTCTTTTTCTTTGAATTTTTGTGTTGTGGGGTTGGTGGACCCTTTGGTGCACTTGTTGATGAATGCTTGATAGATGTCGTGTCAACCGAATTTAGTACCCTTGGATCTAAAATAGCAGCACATAAGATGATTATAACCTTTATTCCATGCACATAAATTATGTTTTATTTTATGTATCGGAATAATATTAAAGCATCGCAAACAAACTGAAACGAAACAAATATAATCTGAATGCAAGAAACTTAACCAATGTCCAACATTCGGGCTCATTCAACTAGTCAGAATTGTAGAGAAGATCCATGAGTGTTGATCCTGATCTCGCCTACACTGTAACAGGCAACCGAAACGCTCAGCCGCTCATGTGTGTGTGCGAAGGCTAAAAAGTCAGAATTGGTGCTGGTCATGCGAAAGGAAGTAACTGACTACGAGATGATGCGAAGAAAAGCGGAAACGCCCACGATAGCCCGGAATATGAACAGTCGCAACTCGTCGGAATACGTAGTTTTCCAACAGGTCTTCCGACAAATGTTGGCGGAAATGGGATCCAAAGGTACCATGGAAAGCTCAGGTGATGGGGAGTTCGGATAGGGTCCTAGGGATGAAGTCACCAGAAGTGAGAGAAATCATGCCGGGAAGTCGAAAGCGTTCGTCGGATCAAAGTGTATGGATCTCGGCGGAAAAAGGGGAGATCGGCAACGGAAATATAGGGGAAGTTGATGAGGTGATGCACCGTACAAAGGAGCTCAATCGACCCAAAAACGTGCAAACTCCGTGGAAGTAAGAGTCCCGACGTGGAAACTGTGGTTCGTCGCCGCGTGGGATGAATGACAGTGAGAGTGGCTGGTCGACGTGAGAAGGCGAAGAGTCGTCGCCTGGAAATGAAAGGGTCTCGGTCGTGACCAACTCCGGTGATGGGTGAAGGTGCTTGGTGGCTGGCCCCTGGTCTACGACCTTTGGGTTTCTTTTTATAGAATGGCAACTATCAATTTAGTCCCTACACAAATAAAAAGTGACAAAATCAACCGCAAGTGTTTATGACAATTTGACCCCTGAATAGCATAAATGAGACAAAACCAACTCTAATCCATAAACCACAATTAATATCAACTTACACAATTTTTAAATTCATTTGAAATATGTTAAATTCATAAGAAAACATTAGGATGCGATTTTTCGTTAATAAATTTATAAATTCTTTAATTCCTCAATATGATTTCATTTTAATCGCACGTATGGTTTTTTTATCACCAAAATAGAGTCACTCTCATGACTCTAACAACGTTACTTTGTAGCCTCTTTTTTTACTTTAAGTTTACTTACCAATATATATATATACACAAAAAGCAACAGGCATCAAAAACGCATGCTAATGAATTTATTTTAATGATACCGTTTTTAACTTAAACTTCGCCATTTTCTTATAATTACGTGTTTTGTAGCTGTATGGCACACAGTTTGAATAAATATTTCAAACATGCATGTTTAATATAATGTGTCATGCACCAAATCCTTATTATTAACACCACTTTGCTTAGTAAACAAGCAAAATTTTGATTTTAATCCTTTTTTAACATGTCAAAACCGATTTTAAGACTCCACCATTAATTTATTTCTTTATTTAACAGTGACAGTGCAATTATAGACTGGACTCTGATTATAGATGATATGTTAATGATTTATAATTTAAAATTATTTTCACAATCAATTGCTGTCCCCAACTTACAATTTATTATCTTCAAGGTTTACCATGAATTATGTGATTAGAAATTCACTAAATTCATGAGTACTTTATCACTTAGATTTCTTAAAAAACATACCCATAAAATTAAGAAATAATTATATATGACAAAGGTAAAAATCCAACTATAAGGAAACTTCCAGGTTGGTTTCTACACAAAATTATGCATTGATTTATAAAGATCATAATATTATATTTACGAAAAATCCACATATAAAATGAGATAATAAAAAATAATGGAAAAAAAATAAAAGCTAAATTTATATATTTATTTTTATCATATTTTTATACTAGAATTTATAAGATTTATTTGTAAATTGTTGTATAATTTGAAAGAGAGAGAAAATTACGGAATCAAAACTTAAAAGCTGAGAATTGCTAGCATGCATGAGTCACGTGCCAGGTATACACATAGGCAGTCAGCATGTCTTGACTCTTTCGACTTACTAGGGCATAAAAAGTCAACAAAAGTTATAATGCATGGCGGTGGCAGATGCCTCTTTCATTGCACGTGGCGATCCCAACTCAACACGTGCGCCTTCCTGCTCTCTGCTATCTCCGAGGATGCGTATGAAATGACGTTATTAACAAAAGGCAAGCCCTACCTCTTACTATAAAACTAACCACTGTCGCTGCATTTCATTCTCCTTTCATTTTATTATTCGAATTATGGGTCAGTTTTGTAATTGCATTCAAGGGTTAAAGCCGGCTTTGATGATGTTGTTTTCAGATTGTATTTGCTGTGAAATGTTTTATACAAATTAGCGGCTAGAAGAATGAGTTTGAGTATTATGCTGCTTATCGACTGATTTTCGCCACGGCTTTCATGATCCCTCTTGCTTTCTTTCTTGAAAGGTTTGCTCTTTTCCTTTTCCATATTCTTTCTTTAATCTTATTTCAGATATCAGAAATGTCAGTTAAATTCTATATATCTCTAAACATTCTTTTGTCTTTCATTTTTACTGTCTTTTTTCTGGGTCAGCGTTGTCTTCATAGTGATTTCTCTACTGCCTTGGAAGTTACCTCACTTTGTCCTCCATTTCGTTTGGAACTTTCAGAGAAAACAAAGTTGTTACCAAAAGAAATTAATATTATTGAAATCACGAAAGAGAATTACCAGACTACTACTATAATTTTATTAAAAATAAAAATTAAAAGAGAGTAAAGGTTTTATAGATATTTGAATGTAATATGCTCTTTTATTAGTTATTATTTTATTTTTTTGCAGGAAAAGCAGACCAAAACTGAACTGGAAGATACTGTTTCAAGCATTTCTTTGTGGGTTATTTGGGTAAGTTGATGTGCATTTCAAAATTGTTGCCAATTTAGGAAGTGCACTAATGCACAATATGTGCTTTATTCATATAATTCTCGACACGTGTGGTAGTAGAGAAACAGGCAACTAGCTGTATATCGCACCGTCCTGTTTTATATGCATGGCCATGAAAAACGTGACATTTTTCACATAATTACTGTACTTGAATGCAGGGGATCATTAACTCAAAATTGTACCTGGAGAGTTTGGCCTTAACATCTGCAACTTTTGTTTCAGCCATGGTAATCTCATTCCAGCATTACCTTCTTTTGGCCGTTTCATTCAGGTTAAAAAATAGAAATTAAGATACATTGAAATATTTAATTGATAACTTTAATATTGATTTTGATATGGTGATGACAGATTAGAGAGGTGGGAATACGAACAAAGGCTGGAATGGCAAAAGTGTTGGGAACATTTTTAGGAATAAGTGGAGCGATGCTCCTCACATTCTACAAAGGAATTGAGATTAATCTTTTCTCAACAAATGTCAACCTTCTTCATCATGGAGCCCAATTTCACATCTCCGCTGCAGACCCTAAGCCCTTATTGGCTTCTTGTTGGCCATTGCCAGTTGCCTCTCCTTTGCCCTGTGGTTGATTATTCAGGTACCTTTTTCAATTAAATAAAAGAATTACAGCCTGTAGCGATGCCCAATGATCGTCGTAAAAGCCTGCTGTTTTCGCCTTACTGTAAAATTACTCGCGGGCCATTGGTAGTGCAAAGATTATTATTATTATTTTTTTAATTTTCTTAAATATATATTTTTTTATTTTGCAGGCTAGATGATGAAAATACCCATGTCAATATTCCAGCACGGCATTGATGTGTGTGATGGGAGCAATCCAAGCTGCATTTTTTGCCCTATGCAAGGAAAAAGACTGGAGCCAGTGAAGTTGGGCTGGGATTTTAAGTTATTCACTTAGCTTACTCGGTAAGTTCCATTAATAATCCACTTTATTGCACCATTTTTTGTGTCATTAATCCTATTTACTTTGTGACAAGTTCATTGTAACATTTATTCATTGGGTAATTTGTGCTGCAGGAATTGTGGCTTCTGGTTTTGGTGACCTTGGTATCTTGGTGTGTGCGAATGAGGGACCTCTATTTGCATCCTCTTTATCCTTATGCTTGTGGTGTAGCCTTTATTGTTCTTTAATACTCATGAGAAGCTCCACTTGGGCAGTAAAAATCAAATTAGTATTTAATTTTTTCTAAGATATAACGACCCTTAAAATATGGTGAAATTTAAGAATTTTGTTTCGTATTTCAGCATACTAGGTGCAACTTGATCTGTGTGGGCTTTACGCGGTGCTATGGGGTAAAGGAAAGGAATGAAGAAAAGAACTCTATTAGTGCCAATTGAAGGTTTTGGAGAATCTAAATTATTGATATTGTTATCACTCCAAATTGACCAAACTTGTATACTAGTAACATGGTTAGGAAATGAAGGCAAAGAAGAAAATAACATAGTTGAGATAGAGGTAATGGAGGTATATTTCCAAGAGAAAAGAAGAAAGCGTTCAAGGGGTAATGGTATTTGATGGAGATATATCAATAAGGAATTAAATTTCTACGCATGCTGAAAAAATGCAATGTTGTATTTATAGTAATCAGACTGCCTATACAACATTCCACTTACCAACTAAGTGTTTGTTTTCGCAAAAAATTAATATAACTCTCATCAAAGTTTGTACTTAAAATGTCTCATCACATTGTTTTGTTTGTTCTTACTTTATTATTTGTTACTTTTCGCTATATTACTGATTGAGTATATATTATTAAAAATCAGAGTAAAGGCATAGCTACCACCAATGTTTTAAAACCCAACCGGGTGACCGCAAAGTTTTGGGTCCCGGGTACAGTTAACCGGTTGACGCGTCAAACCGTTATAAAACTTTAAAATTCAGAAATACACCCCTATAATATGTTAATCCTATATGTTTGAAATTTAGCAACAAACCAAATAAATCGGCCAGTGATTGTGTCGGCAGACACCCAGATCAACCCAATCTCCCTTGAGCCATTCCCTTAAAATACCCAAGATCTGGTCGAATAAGTTGATTTTGGCCAGATCTCACCGACCCGCTCGGCGTCGCATTCCGGCCAATCTCGTCGACAATCCTCCCATCACCCATAATCTCCCCCTCTTGCTCTCACCAGAACCCACCTACCTCACCTCACCCCACCCCCGTTACCTCGCCAATCGCCAAAAGCCGGTTGTTGCCGCCTCATTTTGTTGATTTTCTCAATTTACTCACTGAAACAACTCTCACCACCACCATCACCTCACTTTCTCTTCAAAAGCCCCAACCCCGGCCGTCAATGTGTCACCCGATCATCCTCCCAAATCTAGGGTTTTGGTGAATAGGAAAAATATAACCCGCCCGTTGAAGCTTCTGGTCCGGTTAAATCGGCCGGGCCGGGTCGGGTTTTAAAACATTGGCTATCACTCTCTGAATGAGAGTAAACTGGCAGTCAAATAAACAATGGGAAAACAAATTAACTTCTACAAAATTATCCATTAGATTAATCGGTATTGTCATATATTGTGGTTTTCCTTCTCAAAATATCACCATCATATCAAACCATCCTTTTAACAGGTGGTTAAAAAAATAATTACTTTTATGGTTAATTCTAATTGGATGGTTAACAATAGTAGTATGATGATTTTATATCCATATAGTATCATAGTGGTTAGATTGTCCCAGGTGAAATTAACATCGTTAAATTTTATTATTGGAATCATGAAATTTTCAATATAAATTAGGAAAATTTTCCTTGGGTTATGTAAGGAACAAGTATGGATTACCATCTATTTGGCTAGAAATCACCTATTTATATTTTACAATTAAATAATATAAAAGCAAATACTACTTGTTATCTTTGATTTTGTATTTTGTGAATCACCAGTTAATATTGACCTTTGACTGGCACGTTAAAACCTTTAGGACGTCCCACACAAAAAATGATATTGCAAGATGTCTCTCCTCAGGTTACCTTTTATCCTAAAATTAGAATAATTAATAGTTAATCCTGTCATGTAAAATTTCCTTTGAGGTGTTGGGCACCTAGTGAAACTGTGAACTAACTAATTTTCTTAGGCTAAGACTAGGGTTAGTCTATTTATGGATCTATGATCAATCTTTTACTCTTTGGTCAGTGAATTATTTTTCTAATGATTAGTTTATATTATGTGCTTAATGCTATTAGGAACTTGATCAATTTCTGATAGAATTGTTTTGTTTGATTGAGACCGAGAGGAGATATCACATGAGTGCTCTAGTAATATAGGCCATGGATTAATTGGATATAGAGATATATGAATTGATACATGCAATAGTCATAGGCAGGATTAACTTGTGCTAAAAGTTAGATGATTTCACAAAGCTTAATGCTCGTCTATTTCATTAAATCTATATAGAGATATCTAGGTTGTGAAATAGAAGTAGAATTCATATTGCTTGAGAAAGAATATTGGTTAACCTAGGAAATCCTGTCACATTAATTAAATAAATTCATTGACCGTAGTAAATTGAGGGGTGCAGAGAAGTTATAGATGAGCCTGAAGTCTTAGCTGTTTTCTTTCATTGAATTCTTAATTTTAGTTTTATTGCAATTCGTTTCCAATATTTCAGATTTTAATATTTTCAGTTTTAAAGATCACAATTCCAAGTTTTGATTATCTAGATAAAGTTAACACTAATTAATATTTCAGTACTTGTTTACGCAATCCCTTGGGTATGATAACCTGTATTTTATTATACTATATTACTTGAGACTAGTGCACTTGCTAGTAGTTGTTGCAAACGACACAACACTGAGCAAAAGGAGCTGGAGGAGTGAATCATTCTTTCAAAGCTGTTGTCGAAGTGATTAACATCTAAGATCTTTGCCGTTGACGTTAGTCGTTGGCTCTGACACCATGTGAACTTAACAAATTGAGAGGATTTGATTTAGGGATTTAAACATGAAAAGAAGATTCTCTATTGATTGAATTGAATGACGAAAATACAGAGAAAGTTTTCTTTATATACAGTTTCGTTTAGCTGCAATTTGGTAAAGTAAAACAGTAGCTGCTGCTTAAAGTAGAAGAAGGAAACTACTTGAGTCTTCAAAACGACATCACTTTGATCAAATTACAAGCAGCCCTTCATACTCTAATTTCTGACCCTTTGGTCCTTACGGGTCTGACATTTTGGTAGAGTACGGCGGGGTCTTTGGCCTTCTTCTTGACTTGGCAGGAACTGATCCTTTCCACTGTAAAGATAAACAGTAAACTGAAGAAATTTTATTTAAAAAAAAAAAAAAAAAAAAAACGCTGAAAAAGTGCCGCTACCCAATAAATTAAAAAATGGCATCTATATCATTCAAATATATAAACTAAAATAACAGTTATTGGTTCTCTCTGTTTTTCTCCTCTTTCTAGTTCTTTTCTCTCAGTTTTTCTTTTCTGCTTCATAAACAATTATTACTATTAAGATATATATTCCCTAATCATCACATAAAGTAACAGGATTATGCGAAAGAGTATAGACCTGCAAAGTATCAGTGTTGGAGCTTCCACTGCTTGGAGACGTGCGTTGGCATATGCAGCAGCTGATTTAATCAACTCTAGCTTCCAGAGGAGTGTTTCTTTAGGCAAGATATCAGCCAGAACCTGTGACCTGAATCATCGATTATTTTTTCACAAAATTGAAAGGACTAACAAGAAGAATAAAATGTGAATAACAACAGGAAATAATAAACAATCAACAAAAGGGCAAGAATCTCTATACAACTCAAATTTTAAACATACTCTATTTTTTGACAACAACATCCAATGTAACTCATAGTACATCAAAATCACAGGCATAATAAAATGCAACAAGTTGTGTAGACGCAAAATATTTCAATGTCAATTAACAATTCTGTCATAATCTTATGCATATGTCACAAGTTATCCAGAGTTCTCTCATCTGTCCATCCATTTTAAAAGAGTTTAACCATACCGAGATGTGAGATGACATTGCAGCAATATCCTTGGATAGCTTTTCAAGTGTTGGCTGCCGAGATAGTCCTTTAATCACATTATGCACAGCCATCTTCAAAGGATCACCTGAATGTACGGGTGGCATATAATGTCGGTATCAATCGAAATATATCATATGGGCAATAATGTAGCCAATAGCTCTTTATATAGTAAGACACCATTTTTTTCAAAAAGGAATTCACCACAATTTGTTTCTGATAGCAAATTTAATCAGAATGGAATGGAAACAATGTTAGCAGTAAACAATCAGATTTTACAACAGTATTAACTATTAGAAAGATTTTTAAAAGGCTTTTATCTAAAAGTAATACTACACATACAACATTTTCATAAAATATTTCTCATACAACATGATGTGGTAAAACATGATTGTGTGAAAGTTTATTTTTAATTTAAAATTAATCAATCATCTTTTACCATATCATGTTGTATAAAAAATATTTTATAAAAATATTGTATGTATAGTATTATACTTTATCTAAACTATAAGCACTGTACCCAAATCTATTTTTTTTTCTAACAATTAATAATTTACATATGTTGAAGTACATGTTAATAATATCTCATTTTAGGTTTGAGTAAAAACAAGTATAAATGTCAACTATATAACTGGAGAGGCTTGCAAGGATAATAGAAAAACAAACCTGTCATTAAGCTCAGCATAGAAGAAAGGCTAAGAGTTATTTTATAGTTCTAGAACGTTTCGGACCTTGAAACTTCAAGGAGATTGATGTTAATTACCATACTTGAAATAAAGTTTTATATAAAAAAAATAAATACCATTTTTATATATAAAACTCATACCATTTTTATATAAAATGATTATGACTCATATGCATAAATATAAGTTTGGACTTTAATTTTTAAGTGAAATAATAAAGCATAAGACTACCTAAAGAGTAATTACAACTAATTTAAAAATTCAGAAAAAAAAATGTGATCACAAAGGATTTTGGGTTTTAAAAGGAATCCCACACCATATTGAGATTCTGTAAAGTGTAGACGACATGAATTAATGGATAGTATGTAGTAACATTGGGCACAGACACGGAGTCGGTGCCTGACCCCAAAAAAAAAAAAAAAAAAAAAAAAAAAAAAAAAAATCACCTCAAAATCACATTAATTTAAAAAAAAAAAAAAAAAAATTAATGGATGGTATCAAATGATTGACAAAAGTAAATATGAACTAATGAGAGAAAGTGATAAGTTTGTCAATCCTGGGTTGGACAAAATTAGAACAAGATCAATATCGGGATTTCGGGCTGCAACAACTAGTGCTAGGCACGCTCCAAGAGATTCTCCAACAATATATATGGATCTATTAGGTGAATGCTTATTTTCTGTACGTACGATTGTTTCAATCATTCATCACGTAAATTGAAGGATGTTGATGTAAATTTAGACACATGGTGCATGATTCCATATGATAGGCCATAGAAGCATGCTTCTATTATTTACGTACTTCAATCTATCAACAAAATACTTCAACCTTGTTTTTGTTTCCAAGCTTAAACTTGAATGTGTTTGATAATTCGATAGATTTCATGTGATTATTCAAATCTCATAAACATTTTGATGCTATTTAAACTGATTACTGAATAATTGAAATTATTTATTTTTAAAATAATAGACAAAAAAGAGGGATTTTGATCAATTATGGGGCATGTTCCATAGATTATTTGAACAATGTTATTTTTAAAAAGTATTTTAAATTGAATTGATTTGGATTAAATCGAATATGATCAGATTCTAAAAATGTGTTTGGTAAAATATCTGAAAATTATATCAAAGTTTGATAAAATGTTGGAATAATTGTTTAGTACATTTTTTGAAAAAGGCTTTTTAAAACAGAATAGTTGTTTGATACATTTTTTGAAAATATTTATTATTATTGTTTTAACTCTCTACATTTGTTAATTTAGTTAAACATTCCTACAATAAAATTTTAAAAATTAGCTAAAGTACCTCAGTCACCCAAGAGGACAATTGGCTACTGGACGACAGTCGGTCGTCAAAGAAAATAACGTATGACAGACTGGATCTGGTCGACCGTGTGTCGATATGACTATTTTTGGCAGAATAGTCAGATTTTACATGAATTTTGTGTAATTTTTGCCTGCTTGTATGACTCAGTTGTAAATATATCATTATTCTTATAAGTAACATAAGGGAGAGATGGATATTGTAAGTTTGTATCATCATTAATCAATCATAAATATATATTCTTCTATTTAAAATAAATTCAACGCTTAATTGGCTCCTTTAATCCCATGTTTACATGCATGACAATGGTGATGTGTTAATTTGTAGACTGAAAAAGCATATAATTACGTACAATAACAGGATATAAATTTATTATAGAACTAAAACCTATGCGAAAACTAGTACAACTTTGGAAGTGCAATTAAATATAATTATTCAATTCCCTTGAGCTTTTTTACCTTCAATCGTTGAGATAGATTCAGTTGGGGAGTTGACACTAAAGAGGCTGGCGAATCTCCAGGAGTTCTATTATCATTCAATGGAAATCCTTTAATCATATCAACATCTCTTCCTTCATTCATCATCACCATGTTACATGGATTTTTTTATATATATTGTCACTGCACATCACAATAATTCCAAGTTTCCATTAATTTATATAATATGACCTTCTTCAACAAATTAAAATTTCCCAAACAATGTATAAAATTAGTTAGTACCTGCCAAAAACAACCCATGTAGCACGAAGGCTGATGATTCTCTCAACAACCAGTAGTCGTGGAGGATATCCCATTACTACTTCCTTTTGCGGCAGAACCCCATATTTTTTGCAGAGGTCCATGACAGCTTGAAGCTTTAGATATTTTGCATCGCTTTTCCATTCACTTTATCTTTTGCAATACTAAGGTCTTCCGGTTCCAGCATCCAAACATCCCTCCATGTCTTTGAAGATACTAGAGATTATTATAATTAGTTAGTTAATATATTTTTAATTGATATTGGAAATATATATATATAAATTGAAGACGTACGGGGAAAGTTAAGCCATGGCATGAGACCCAAGAGAGTGACAGTAGAACCGGTAGGCATAATATTGTGGAGTTCCCATTCAAGAGGTTCCATGGTGAAATCTTTAAGCCCATCCATTACAATCACCACATGTTTACCGATGTTTGTAGCTGAGCCAGCAGGTGACTCGCCCGCCCTGATCTCATCATCATCATCTCCTGCTGATGATCTGTCGCTTCCATCAAAAGGCCCTGCCTTTGTTGAGTAATAGTTACAAACCATTTTTCCAGCTAGCTGATTCTATATATTTTGCCAATACAAAAATATTCAGTTTAATGTAAGAAGAAATATTTATGAGAGGTAAGGGAAGGCATTTGTGTAGATGGGAGTCGGAATTTGTCTTGTGGGGAAAAGAAAAATAAAGTTCTGGCAAAACAAAGTATGAGCAAAGTGTTTTTGAAATAACTAAGCTTTTTCTGAGGAATTAATACAACATCTGATTTGACATATATCTATAGCCAATGCAAGTGCAGAGTGATGTACAATGAAGCCAAGTTTGAGACTTTGATTCAATTACTATGCCAAGATTATGCTCGGCTTAAAATTTTATAGTGAATGTATCTATCAAAGGAATTGTCTCGTTACTGCAGAATGTATCGTAGCAGGTCAGATTATCTAAAACACTAACGCCATGCAATTCATTTTATGTTGCCATTTAACTGTTTGGATTAGTTTTTCTAGTTCCCATATCATTAATGGTTTATAAGCTTTTGATGTATCTCAACTAAATAGTAAGTATATCCTTTATTATTATTATTATTATTTCAAAGGAAGAACAAAATAGACATATACAATTTAGCATTTGATAGCCAATATTTTTTTAACATTTCTTAAAAACTCATAGGTTTCAGAATATTAAAATGAAGGCTTATTTTCAAAAACCTCCCCTAAGGTTTAAGTCATTTTCAAATTAATAACAAATGTATCAGATTTCATCAAAAACCTCTCTTATGGTTTATACAATCCTCAAATACTCCCCTAGATGCCGTTTTCTAACGAAGATCTTGGACTGCAAAGATGAAATGTTCATTATGCCCATATAAAAAAATTAAACTAAAACAAGTAAACGACTTTTTCCCACCCAAATAATGGCTTAATGATACTTTTTCACCAACAAATTTTTAAAATACCACTTTACTACCCAAATTTATATTCCATTTTTTATTTTGGTATCTTTGCGACCCCACACCACCACTATTATCTTCCCCGATCATCACTCACCAAAACCCCTCAAACCCTACTCTCGTCGACCCTGCCAATCTCTAGCAATCGAGTGATTAGGGTTTGCGTAGCTGCCCCTCCCAAGTCAAATTTCAATCAAGTTCAACCACTAAATCCAACCTTCTACCACCAAAAGATTCATCAACCTCCCCTCTTTAAAAGTCCTAATAGTTTGGATTGAGTTTGCTTTCTGTTCACCGCCGGAATATAAATTTGGATAGTAAAATGATATTTTAAAAATCTATTAGTGGAAAATTATCATTAAGCCATTATTTGGGTGGGAAAAAGTCATTAACTCAAACTATAACCATAAAAAAAAAAAAAAACTAAAATAAAAAAAAAAAAAAAAAAAAAAAAAAAGGTGCCAACAGTCAACTTGACAACGAAACCTTGTTGGATTAGATCTGGCCAAGCCTAGCCAATGGCCAAATCGGTGGCAGGCATGGCTTGATTTGGCCACACAAGGCCGAATCGATGTTCACCAATCACTGTCGACGTGACCTGTCGGGGGCGTTTGGTTCAGGAATGTTAGATTACTGGGAATGTTGGATTACTGGAAAGATAGATTGCCTTGGAAGATTATTGGGAATCTTTAAGAAAATGTGTTTGCTTAGTTGGTGGGTATGTTATATTAATATGTTTGGTTATGGGGAATAAATTGGTGGGTGTGTTATTTAAATTACTAAATTGTCCCCTTTATAAATATTAATATAATATTATTTTTAATATTAATTTTTGAATAATTTCTTTTAATCCCTAATATTTCAGATTTAGTTAAAACACTCTGATTATATAAAACTTTAATTTATTACGAAATCACCCCCACCTCTTGCCGCCGCCTGTCGCCACCGTAGACCACCATCGGAAGTCTCCGAAAGTCCCCATCAGCAACTCACCATGACCAAGAGGCGATATGGCCGTTTCCGGCCATATTGATGGCTGAAAATGGCCATACCAGGCCAAATCTGGCCGAAAATAGCCAGATCTATTCTGGCCATATCAGGCCAAATCTGGGCGAGATATGGCCGTTAACGGCCAGATCTATTTCGGCAGGAATAGATGGCCGTTAACGGCCAGGTCCGTGGCTGTTAACGGCCAGATCTGGCCGATAAAGGCCAGAATAGATCTGGCCTGATACGGCCATCAATATGGCCGAAAACGGCCATTACGAAACCTCCCGGAGCCTCCCACCGAAACTCGTTCTTTTTTAGGGACTCCAGCAAGTTTTTGGCGGCGGTCCGTGGTGTTTGGCCGCTGTCAACGGTAGTGGCTGGGTGACAGTGGTGGTAGTCTGTAAATTGTTTTAAATATAAGGACATTATTGTCCAAAATTTTAGTTAAATAAGGGTAAAATTGAAATAGGATATTAATGTAAATTTATTTTAAAATGAGGGCATTATTGTCCAAAATTTTCATTAAGGGATAAAATTGTAACAAAAAATGATAACCCTAGTAGTCTCAGAATACCTAAGAAAATGGAGGTAATCAAATTACCTCCAATATTACCAATAGTAACTACTATTGGTATTTGAAGATTACCGGAATCTTATATTAATTACTTGACAACCAAACATGGTAATCAAGTAATATAAGATGATATTACCCCAATAATCTGACATTACCGCGAACCAAACGGCCCCTTCATGGATTTGGCCTTACCAAGCCAGATCTGAGCACCGTCGATCGGTATTTGGCCACCAACGACGTTTGAAATTCTTATAGAAGTTTTTATTTACACTTTTAAAAAGAGAGTAAACGACATGTTCCCACCCAAGGTTTGGCGAATTTGCTAGTTCCCACCCCTGGTTTCATAAATGCTAGATTCCCACCCTTAAATTAATAGAAAATTGTTTAATTTAATGGTTAAAGGGTAAATCGGTCATTTACACAGCATTAAATTTGAAATAAAAATAAAATTTTCAAAATAACCCTCAACATCTCAAGTTTGAAATATGACGATTGCACCCCTGTGATAGAATTGCAACTTGGCAACTCGTGGACGGCAAACGGCGAGTGGGGGAGGCCAGTGGAGGTGTGGGTTTTGTTTAGGAGAGGAGGTGGGTTCGAATGGTTGTGAAATGGGGTATTTACAGTGTCAAAACCTGCGGGAATCTGGCTGTAAACTTGGAGAATCGCGCGAGATTACAAGGGCTATTGGCTGGCAATTTGTGGGTGCATCGGGGTGGGAGTGTGAGGGGTTTGGTGATTGTGGCATGGGGATTCTGATGGTGGTGATGGGGGAGCTTGGTGATGTTGGCATCAACTAAAAAAATGGCCTAAGAGCGATGGGGAGTGAGAGGAAAAGTCGCGAAAATTGCATAATCTGGTCGCCCTGGTGGGCGTTGGTCAGGCGAGGGTGATGGTGAGGGGTGCCACTCCTAGTCTCCTTCGCGCCGTTGCTGTCATGGCTTTGGCCTATCTATGGTGCCGATTATGGTGACTGGGGTTTGCCCAGCTCGTAGGGGTGTGATGGACAAGTTTCCGTCTTCTAGGGAGGTTTATGATATTTAGCCACCACAATCAAAAGTAAAAGTTAAATGGCAGTTTGGTAATAACACATTTTATACTGTGTCATACCTTAACAGTGTTAATTTAAGGGTGAGAATCTGAAATTTATGAAACCAAGGGTAGGAACTTGCAGATTCGTCAAACCTTGGGTGGGAACTTGCAGCTTTGCCAAACCTTGGGTGGGAACAAGTCGTTTACTCTTAAAAAGATTTTATTTAATTTTTAATTGTACAAAGACCAATTTGCCCCACTTATTTGAGGGTTTTTCATTACAAAACGATGTGTACAAGGTATTTGAGAAAAGTGGAAAGCATAGAGGAGGTTTGAAGGATTTATGTAACGTTTGTTATTAATTTGAGGATTCTTAAACCTTGATAATAGAGATGAAGTCTTTTTGGATTATAAGTTATTAGTCTTCTTTTAGAATACCAATGCTTCATTAGGACAACTTTATATGGTATAACTTCTCTGACTGTGAGTTCGAGTACAGTAAAAAAAATCACTGTAAATTTCTTCATCATTATCTTCTTCTTCAACATCACAGTCTAATAGATTTTTTTGGGGACACATTGCTTTTGAAGACCCATCGATACTCAAAGGTCAAGGCCCAAAATGAATCAAAGATTGATAACTATCATGATTATCATCTAGGGTTTCAATATCTTCCATTGATGAAGAAGACCGATCAAGGGTTTTTGAAGTAGAAGGGACTATACTCGAAATTGGTCATTTCAATTTGAAGATAAAGAATCCAAAGAATGGTCATATAGGGTTTCTTTATGCGGTGACTGATGAAGATTTTGAGAAGGACCAAAGTTAGGTTCTATGATTTTGATCAAAAGGGTATTAATTGAGTAAGAGAAAATTGCTATTGAGAATGGATTCAAAGAGAACGAAAAGAAAGAATCAAAAATTTCGTTTCGGGCTTGTATTTACTGAAGTTAGGAATAGAATAGGAGGGATTTGAAATTTGGAAGGAACTTTTTAGGTTTCTGAAGAAGCGGGAAGTATTTACAAAGGTTTTGAAAAGGGAGGTGAGTTAAAGAGGGGTAAGCAGATTCTGAAGGGTCATTTAGGGAGGTCCCCAACTCCTCGAACTACTAGGAATTATCTGCTTATTAAGTGTTGCTATTATTAATTTTGTCTGTTACAAACCATTTCCCTATATTCAATATAATATCGATTAATTCCATATTTGTAGTGGCTATATCTTGTGTTTTTGGACTATTTTATTGATGGATTTGTTTGATTTCTTAAGGGTGTTCCATCAAAGTGGTATCATAGCCTCGTTTGGGTGATGGTTAAATTGAAAATGGAATAGAGAGTCGATGGATTAGAGAAGAAGATGGGGAAAGTGGATAAAGAAATGAGGAATGTTAAGGAAGAATTGGGAAGCATCAAGGGCTACCTCCTTGAGCTTCAATAATGGATGAGGTTGAAGGAGGAAAATGATGCTAATAAGAGTTGTGATCACGGAAAAACATCCCACGTTGAGCACTCAAACAAGGCGATAGCGGCATGGTTAATCAGACCAAGGAAGCAAAAAATTCAAAGGATGAAAGGAGTAAGAAACTTGAGTTATCGATGTTCAATGGAGTGGATCCGTACAGTTGGGCTTTCAAGGTTGACTGATATTTTACGTGCACACCCAAGTGTGTATAGAGATCGATGCTGACAAACCTATACTGCATCGATTTACAGTTAGTTTGTTCAGCATCGTAGATGAAGTAGAAGTTGCTTATGAATGGAAGTCGAAGCAGTGTCCAAAGTGTTACGTGTTTGGCTATGTTTGTCACCCGCCAAAAAAGGCGCTAACACTTTCTGAGGGCCTTAAGGAAGCCCCTAAGAGTATCCCTCATCAGAGACCTCCCGGGGCCTCAAAGATCTCCCCTATGAGCACCAACCCCCCTAATCGGAAGGGTGACCTCCCAAGTGGTGACCCGATACCGAGACCTCCCGGGGCCTCAAAGATCCACCCCATGAGTACCCAACTCCTTAACCGGCAGGATGCCATCCCAGGTGGTGATCGGTTATCGAGACCTCTGAGGCATCAAAGATTCCCCTCGTGAGCACCACCCTCTCTAACCGGGAGGATGTCCCTCTAAGTGGAGACTTGTTTATCGAGGCTCGTGATCTTTTGGCCCATAAAGCCCTTAAAAGGACAGCAAGGGACCAATCGAGTGACGAGTCTTTTGTCGACGTCCATGAAGGGTCGTTAGCCATGGTTCTTGCTATCCCCTTCGAAGATGTCGAGGTGGACCTCAACTTTGACATGGAGTGGCCTATGCTTCAATTACAATCCTCTCATCCACTAGATCTGTCGGCACCCAAGGGTAAGAAGAGTAAGAAAAAAGGATGGCGATCCTAGCTTATTGTTCCTTTTCTTTATTGGGGTTGTCACCAACGAAGTTTTTGGAGCATGCGTAAGTGTAGCCTTCGACTAGTTAATAGGTTTCCAAACATGGCAATTCCTGCAAAGACAAAAAACAACAAAGAAAATAAGGTAATAAAGAAGCATTTAAAAAGGTGGGTTGCCTCCTACCAGTGCTAAGTTTTAAGTTTTCAGCCGGACTGAATGCAAACATAAAGTTCAAGGTGGTTGAAATGTTGGCGATGCCTTACATGACCCTCGTCATTCAGCAACAAGTAGGGTATCACGAGGTCCCAAAAAGGCATATTGGAATTTAATACGTCATTTCCATATGCACAAGTCTTTTAAGAACTTAGCATAGGCAAGTATGTGCTTAATAACATCTAGAAGTGAAATACCAATTGGCCCTTGTCTAAATAGCTCGACCATTTCCTCCATCCTAGTGATTTTTTTAAAGTTGGATGCATTATGCAATTCTAGGTATTGAGAAAAAGGTTCTATCGGCATGTCAGATGCAAGGGATGGTTCTTTCTCCCCAACTTCCTCGTTTTCATGTCTCGGCACACCTAATTCTATGGTTGGTTCTCTTTCACTTCTTTCGGCTTAGTTCCTCTCTAAGCTCTCTTTCTCTCCAAACTTAGCATATAATTCCCTCTCAGGCCTAGCTTGTTCATGACACCCCATTTGGTAAGGTGCACCATTGGGATTACCTACAACATGACTCGACAAATGGCCTTCCTCTCTCCTATTAACCGCTTCAGCTATTCGACCAATTTGGGTCTTTAGCTTACTAATAGATTGGGAATGTGAGTGTATTATCTGATAATGCTGGTCTAAGTCATTAAACCTAGCAATCATGTCCTCCTTTTGTTCTTGCATGGTTTGGAGCATTTGAGCCATCATTGATTCTAGTGAACCGGGCACTAGAGTAGGCTGCTAGACGGGGGGTGGAATCCTAGGTTGGGCGGGTGGTTGGACCGTATACATGTCCCAATAATTGCCTTGCTGATTGGAAGAACTATATGACATATAATAGGAGACATTCTGAGATTGTTCTTGCTTCCATGCAAAATTATGATGGTTATGCCACTTACTATCAAATGTGTTCGAATACGGATCATTCCGTCTCTAGAAACCTTGTGCAACTTGCACTTGCTCCTCAAAAGTGTTGGGAGCTGGTTCCTCAAATGTGTACTCAACAACTAAAAGGTCTAAAGGCATAGAAAAGACATCTTGACTTGTCCTAGCGGGTGGTGGTTGCCAAGAAGCTTGCCTTTGCATGGATATGAAAGTGTCAAATTGATAGGCTAAAGACTCCAACTTGGAGTCAATATTGTCCAAGGGAGATACCTCATAAATGCCACCATTCCTAGGCGACTGCCCTATGATAGAAAAATAAAACATAAAATATTTTGTTTTTATTCACAGGATTTAGTTTTGCATATTCAGATAATTTATTTTTGTTTGACTGTTAGTTTTAGTTTGTTGATTGTGTGGATTTTTTTTTTTTTTTTTTTTTTTGGGTGATATCATATTCAGTTTTATTTTTCTTTATGTGTGCTTTTTGAATTTGCTTTTAGTTCTTTTTCTTTGAATTTTGTGTTGTGGTTGTTGGTGGAACCTTTGGTGCACTTGTTGATGAATGCTTGATAGATAGTCGTGTCAACCGAATTTAGTACCCTTGGATCTAAAATAGCAAGCACATAAGATGGATTATAACCTTTATTCCATGCACATAAAATTATGTTTTATTTTATGTATCGGAATAATATTAAAGCATCGCAAACAAACTGAAACGAAAACAAATATAATCTGAATGCAAGAAACTTAACCAAATGTCCAACATTCGGGCTCATTCAACTAGTCGAGAATTGTAGAGAAGATCCATGAGTGTTGATCCTGATCTCGCCTACACTGTAACAGGCAACCGAAAGCTCAGCCGCTCATGGTGGTGTTGACGAAGGCTAAAAAGTCAGAATTGGTGCTGGTCATGGCAAAGAGGAAGTAACTGACTACGAGATGATGCGAAGAAGAAGCGGAAACGACCAACGGATAGCCCGGAATATGAACAGTCGCAACTCGTCGGAATACGTTAGTTTTCCAACAGGTCTTCCGACAAATGGTGGCGGAAATGGGATCCAAAGGTACCGATGGAAAGCTCAGGTGATGGGGAGTTCGGATAAGGTCCTAGGGAGATGAAAGTCACCAGAAAGTGAGAGAAATCATGCCGGGAAGTCGAAGAGTCGTCGGATCAAAGTGATGGATCTCGGCGGAAAAAGGGGAGATCGGCAACGGAAATATAAGGGGAAGTTGATGAGGTGATGGCCAGTACAAAAGGAGCTCAATCGACACCGAAAAACGATGCAAACTCCGGTGGAAGGTGAAGAGTCACGACGTGGAAACTGTGGTTCGTCGCCGGCGTGGGATGAATGACAGTGGAGAGTGGCTGGTCGACGTGAGAAGGCGAAGAGTCGTCGGCCTGGAAGATGAAAGGTCGTCGGTCGATGACCAAACTCCGGTGATGGGTGAAGGTGCTTGGTGGCTGGCCCCTGGTCTACGACCTTTGGGTTTCTTTTTATAGAATGGCAACTATCAATTTAGTCCCTACACAAATAAAAAGTGACAAAATCAACCGCAAGTGTTTATGACAATTTGACCCCTGAATAGCATAAATGAGACAAAACCAACTCTAATCCATAAACCACAATTTAATATCAACTTACACAATTTTTAAATTCATTTGAAATATGTTAAATTCATAAGAAAACATTAGGATGCGATTTTTCGTTAATAAATTTATAAATTCTTTAATTGCCTCAATATGATTTCATTTTAATCGCACGTATGGTTTTTTTATCACCAAAATAGAGTCACTCTCATGACTCTAACAACGTTACTTTGTAGCCTCATTTTTTTACTTTATAAAGTTTACTTACCCAATATATATATATACACAAAAAGCAACAGGCATCAAAAACGCATGCTAATGAATTGATTTTAATGATACCGTTTTTGAACTTAAACTTCGCCATTTTCTTATAATTACGTGTTTTGTAGCTGTATGGCACACAGTTTGAATAAATATTTCAAACATGCATGTTTTAATAATAATGTGTCATGCACCAATATCCTTATTATTAACACCACTTTGCTTAGTAAACAAGCAAAATTTTGATTTTAATCCTTTTTTAACATGTCAAAACCGATTTTAAGACTCCACCATTAATTTTATTTCTTTTATTTAACAGTGACAGTGCAATTATAGAGCTGGACTCTAGATTATAGAATGATATGTTAATGATTTATAATTTAAAATTAATTTTCACAATCAATTGCTGTCCCAACTTACAATTTATTATCTTCAAGGTTTACCATGAATTATGTGATTAAGAAATTCACTAAATTCATGAGTACTTTATCACTTAGATTTCTTAAAAAATACCCATAAAATTAAGAAAATATATTTATATGACAAAGGTAAAATAATCCAACTATAAGGAAACTTCCAGGTTGGTTTCTACACAAAATTATGACTATTGATTTATAAAAGATCAATAATATTATATTTACGAAAAAATCTCACATATAAAATGAGATAATAAAAAATAAATGGAAAAATAAAATAAAAAGCTAAATTTATTATATTTATTTTTTATCATATTATTTTATACGAAGATATTTATAAGATTTATTTGTAAATGTTGTATAATTTTGAAAGAGAGAAGAAAATGTACGGGAATCCAAAACGTAAAAGCATGAGAATTGCTAGCATGCATGAGTCACGTGCCAGGTATTACACATAGGCAGTCAGCATAGTCTTGACTCTTTCGACTTTACTAGGGCGATAAAAAGTCAACAAAAGTATTAATGCATGGCGGTGGCAGATGACACATTCATTAGCACGTGGCGATCCCAACTCAACACGTGCGCCTTCCTGCGTCTCTGCTATCTCCGGAGGATGCGTATGAAATGACGTTATTAACAAAAGGCAAGCCCTACCTCTTACTATAAAAACTAACACACTGTCGCTGCTATTTCATTCTCCTTTTCATTTTATTATTCGAATTATGGGTCAGTTTTGTAATTGCATTCAAGGGTTAAAGCCGGCTTTGATGATGGTTGTGGTTCAGATTGTACTTGCTGGTGCAAATGTTTTATACAAATTAGCGGCTAATGAAGGAATGAGTTTGAGTATTATTGCTGCTTATCNTTCTTAGGATAATCGCCATTGTTGTATTGAACGCTAGAGATAGGTTTGAGAATCAATGAAATCAATTTAGGATTCCATTAGCTTAACGAACTTGGAACGATTAATCTTCAATTTGTTGGGTGTGGAAGCTGAATAGGGAAAAGTAGGAAAACATAGCCTAAGAAGGTATGTTTTACACATTAGGGAGTCCGATTTATAATCCGTGCATGTGAGTGTAGAAGTAGCATAATTCGTAGATTTTTTCATAAATTCCTTGTGAAGTCAAAACCATAACCGTTTGCCTTAATTGATATTTTCTCTCAAATTAGTTTTACTATCATTAATTAGCCTTTTAAGTACGTAGTAAATTTTGTTTTCCCTTTAGCTTAATTTCCTCCCGCAAATCCAAACATTTTTCGTTTTCTCCAACTTGACAAACAACTAGGAAAATAAGTGCTTAACAAACAATCCTCGTGGGAACGATACTTTACTTATCACTTTATTACTTTGTGCGACTAGTGCACTTGCTACACATTGTATGTTGTAATATCAACGCATCAGCTGCCATCCTGACAAACTTAGACTCTTCTGGCCAGAATAATTTGTATTCTTCACCCTGAGAAACATCATCAAGGATTTACACTCTTGCAACTTAGAATCAAAATTAGAAAATGATAATTGCATCGTAGAACAAGGTTTATCATTAACTTATTTGAAGATTGCTTTTGTCCTGATTGGACAGAAAGTAGGGCTACTCTTAGACCTGGCAAAACGGGTCCAAACTTACGAGTCGACCCGTACCCGGGTAAAAAAATATAAGGTATGGGTTTAATGTATTGGACCCGTACCTGACCCATATAATCAACGGGTTATACGGATAAACCCACGGGTGCCTCTTAAAAAAAAAAAAAAAAAGGGATTTGAAAATGAAATCCCTAAATTTGTGAATCACTTTGACAGTTCGACTCTAAGTCTCTAACTCTCATCTCATTCTCATCCCATCGTCACCATCTCTGATCTCCTCTCTCTCACCATCGAAAGTCGCAACTCACCATCTCCTCAGTCCTCTCTCTCACTATCGCCATCTCCTCTCTCTCACAGTCGCCTCGCCACTCGCCATCTCCTCTCTCTCACCGTCGCAACTCACCGTAAAGGGTATGATTGTGATCTTGTTTTGTTGGGGTTTTGTAATCTTGTTTCTTTATTACTCTATAATTGGGGTTTCATGTTTATTGTATTCTTAAATAGAATTCATTTGCTTTTGAATTGTAGAGTCGAGGTGTTATGTTTTTATGATGTTTTTAAGAACTTTTTTTTGATTGAATAGTCTTATTGCCCTTATTAAGGATCTTGTGCATTGGCAGATTCTTTTTTGACCACATACGTATGAAGGATTGTGAAAGAGGTTAAATGAAAGTTGTAAAATAAACTAATGTTTGTTTGAAGCTTCATGGTTTTAGAATAATCACTAGGTTATGTTGATTATTTACTGATTTGCTAATGAATTTTCTTGGATTTGTGAATAAATGTAAAGAATAGTTATTGAATTTAGACTATATCTGGATGACTAGTGATATTACGGCATTCAAGGTCTTTTCATTTGTTAGATTGACAGTATCTTTTCGGGTCTTGGATTAATGTGAAGAAATTGCTTGCTTAACATGTGAACCCACTTTCGAATCTTGCTCTGTAAAGATATGAATGACAGGCTGTTCATTGTAATTTGGACTATATGATTTTATAACTAGCAATTGATTTTCATTAATGTATCTGTTTGGTGTTTCCATGTAGGTTGTTGACATTTCATTGAATGATTACATTGGAGTCCAAGTTGCCAAGCATGCCACCTATGTGCCATACACAGATACACTGCTGGTAGGTACTTTGTGAAACGTTTCAGGAAGGCCCAATGCCCAAAAGTAAGTTATTCTGCACATATTTTTGACTTTGAATTATTTTTAGAGCTATATTACCTAATTAATCTTTGACAAAGAAAAGGGATTTCTGCATTTTTTTATCAGTCCCACTAGTTTGCATACAGTTCATAATTCTTCTCAATTGTCCTACGTGTCCCATTCAGACTGCAAATACATTTTATATCCTATAAATTTTCAGACACTAGATGATTAATTCTAGCATTTCATGCAATGGAGTAAAAGAGTACATTTTCAAGTGATTAGACTTCCATAGAACAGTTGTTATTTAATGAGAGCTAATAGCTGGTTACAACAAATGGTGGAGCCAGAATTTTGTACTCGGTGTGACTTATTGTTAACGAAATATTTAATAGCAATAAATATAGACTCATTAATAATATATATAGTTAACATAAATGTGCATCTATTACTGACGAATCATTTTTCTATATTTTGGATTTTTCTCTTGTCCATAGAACAGACTTTACGAATCATGTTAAATTATTAAATCTTACATTATATCATTGATGAGAGTCAGAAAATGCATTTTTTTAGTGTTTATTTGTTAGCATTTAAGATTGATTTAGGGCTGGATTTATGCCTTAATAATTCTTAAGCATCATTCTTAATACATTGATTTATTTTGATGCATTTTCAGGTATTTTGGACTTAAAATAGATGGAAAGGCTAATAATGAGGAAAGCACGAAGATTCTACGCATATCGGATTTAAGGAATGGTTTCGGAAGAATACAACGAAGAAAAATTCTGGTTTGCACTGCGACGTGGACGCGATTTTCTGGTTTTTCATGGAGTTATATTTCTCAATTGCAAAAGTGTTCTTCAGAGAAATTAAAGTAGACGAATCAAGCTTTTCAGGAAGGTATTATGGGCGAGAATCCAAGTTTGTTTGGGTTCTCAATAGTTGTCGTAAAACCGGACCTGGAATCCTAGTCGCGGAAGGATTTCCTGACTGAGTATTGAATATTCGAACGGGCCTAACTGGAGCGTCAGATATCGAAAGCGCGTGATTAAAAAGCCCAGATTCATCTACACATTCGGGACTACAATTTTTATGAAGTGACCAAGCCCAGAAAAGATCTTTTTCATTGCGAGAATCCTGGTGCAAACTGGAGACGAATTCTGTTGTCCATATCTGATAAGATTTTGACAAATCTGGAAGTCTATCTTTTAAGAAACGTCTAGGAAAGATTTTCTGTGAGTCCTAGGGGAGAATTAAGGAAAATACATGTTATTTATTGAGGAGTGTTAGGTTAACCAGGGGGGAGACGGCAGTGAAGTTTTGTTAGAGAGAGATTCCGTTTTTTTTTTCCTTCAAAAAGAATGAACTCCATGTCCAACTAAACTCCAAGCAAGGCGAAAGGATGAGCTTCTAGGTGTAGTTGTTCTTGTTTCTATCTTTGACTCAGCTGTATGGATTGATTGTTAAACATTGCTTATTAATTTACTCTTTGATTAAATAAGAAGGATTTGAATTTAGTTGACAACTTTATTTATCTTCTTCTTCTCTTAGAATTTCTTAATCCGGTGATTGCAATCTTCTTCTCCATATAAGTCTAGTCAAGCTTTTCTTATATCAAAGTTGTTAGATGCAATTGATTCTGGTAGATTTATCTTATAGAATTGTCCATTACTGTAGTATTATTATTAAATATATTGTCGCTTCTTGATAATTCATGAGATAGACTTTGCGTGTTTGAGTTAGAGTTAAAGAGTAACTAGTGGCAATCACATTAGGATATTCACGTGCTTTGACTAGATATCTACCAATTGCTGATTTGGGATGTGAAATTTGTAATTGATATTAAATAATTGAGTCTAGATGGGAATAAGGCAACAAACTTAGGAAGGATTCTTGGAACCTTGTCATTTCTCTTATTGAATTCTTCAACATACTTTCACAATTTCATTGATAAAACTCAGATTTTTCTCATTATAACCTTACTGTTCAGAATCAAAGTTTACGTTTTCTCTTGTAGTTTGCATTCTTCGTGGGATCGACACCTCATCTATATACAATAATCGTGTGTTAGTTTGAGCGTAATCAATCATACATCACTAACATATATATATATGGTAGTCTCAAGCATTGACATGGCAGATTCTGAAACTATAGATACAGATATGGTTAACGTGAGAGCAAGTGACGATGCTTATAGGGTAATGCCACCTCCTTCTAATTCTACTATTCCTGCAACTAGTTCTAGAAATAAACGTAAAATATCAGAAGTTTGGAATTACTTTAAGACATATGTTGATGAGAATAAGAATGAGAGCGCTAGGTGTAAGACATGCAATAAAACTTATGTATATGGTAGTGCCACACATGAGACTAAAAATTTGAAGCGTCATATGGGAAATTGTCCAAAACATGGCAACCATGATGTAGGGCAATTATTGATTGATCATGATCATAGATTGCAAAGTAGAAAGATTAGTCAAGAGACTTATCATGAATATATGGCCTTATCAATTATTCAACATAATTATCCATATTCATATGTGGAGAATCAAGGAACTAGGAGAGTCTTTTTCATATGTGTGTAAGGAGCTTAAGCATTATTCTAAGAACATCGCTAAGGTGGATTGCTTAAAAATATATGAAAGGATGAAGAAAAAAACTAGGCTTGAATTAGGGAGGCTTACTAGTAGAATATGCTTAACTTCTGATGTTTGGATTTCTGGTACAACTGATGGATATATTTCTTTGACAACTCATTATATAGATGAGGATTGGGAGTTACAAAGTAAAATACAGAACTTTTACCATATTCCTCCTCCACACTCAGGGGTTGTTTTGGCAGATAATATATTATGAATTTCTTGCAAGAGTGGGGAATTGAAAAGAAAGTTTTCTCAATTACTTTGGATAATGCAAGTAGTAATGATAGGATGGAGGATATCTTGAGGAACCAACTTTGTGTGCAGAATGCTTTGTTATGTAGGAGTGAATTTTTCCATGTGCGATGTTCTGCACGTATCTTGAATCTTATTGTTCAAGAAGGGTTAAAAGTTACTAGTGTCGCTTTAAATAAGATTCGAGATAGTGTGACGTATATTAAAGCAATTGAGGCTAGAAGAATCAAGTTTGGAGAACTTGCTATACAAATGAGAGTGAAAAGCTTAATGGGGTTGAGATTGGATGTTTCAACTAGATGGAATTCGACATTTTTAATGCTTGAAACGGCGTTAATATATCGTCCTGTGTTTGTGGCTTTATCAACAATAGATCTCAATTATAAATTTTGTCCATCAGATGACTAATGGGATTGAGGGGGGGGGGGGGGGGGGGGGGGGGGGGGGGGGGGGGGGATATGCGAGTTCTTGGAACCATTTTATGATATTACGACTTATCTCGGATTCCAAATATCCTACAGCAAACTTGTACCTGAAATGTGTGGGAAATTCAATTGCGTTTAATTGAAGAGGGGATGAGTGAGGATGAAGTTGTTAGGAGCATGGTGGAACAAATGATGCCAAAATTTGCAAATATGGGTTCTTATAATCTTGTGTTGACGATTGCAACTATTCTTGACCCACGTCTACAGTTTCAGTTTATGGAGTATGCTTTCAAGAAAGCTTATGATTTAACTACTGCCATACGAAAGTTGGAGGTTGTTAAGAATAACTTGCAAAAGCTTTTTCAAGCTTACGAGACTCAATGTTCCAAAGAAGTTTTTGCCTTACCTTCAGTTGTTTCTTCTGTGAGTGGTCCTACTCTTGGTAGGCGTGTAGATAATTCTTCTGTAAGTCACTATACTTTTTAGTTTTTATATTCTTATGATAAATAAAGTATTGTTTATTGTTTAATTTTAAGTTTTGACACTTAACTATTTAAATGGTGCAGGATTTTGACAACTACGAGTGTGAGTTTATTTCCACTAAGAAATCCGAATTAGATCTTTATTTGGAAGAGATGAGGTTTGATTGCGTCAAATATCAAAATTTGGATATCCTTGATCATTGGAAGAATAATTGTGATCGTTATCCGGTACTTGCCATGATGGCCCGTGATATCATGACAATACTAATAACATATGTTGCTTCGGAGTCTGCTTTTAGTATATTGGCAATAAAGTGCTCAACAAATATCGAAGCTCACTTAAACCTAAATTTGCAGAATCTTTGATATGCACTCGGACTTGGCTATATGGATATGAGTTTACAAGTAACATGTTAACATTATATTTCATTATTTACATTTATTAATATTTGTAGTTGATCATTGTTTTGTAGATGATGATGTGAATGATGATTCGGATGATGATCTTGATGTGCCATTAACTAATCCCGGGACTGTGGAACCAAGAGACTCTATCACCCCCACTGTGGGATGAACATTTGCTGCCCAAGAATGTTTTTTGTTGAACATTTGATTATGTATTTGTTTATTTTAAATGGTATTTGTAGTTTTGTATTTTACGTTATTGACTTATTGTGTTTGTTTATGTGTATTAATGATACTGATTATGTATTTGTTTATTTTGGTTGGTATTTGTAGTTTTGTATTATATGTTATTGCCTTGATTGTTGTGTTTGTTTATTTGTATTGCTATTAGTGATTATGTATTTGTTTATTTTGGTTGGTATTTATAGTTTTGTATTACATGTTATTGACTTATTGTGTTTGTTTATACGTTATTTGTTTATTTTGGTTCCTATTTGTTTATATCTAAATTGAATTGAATTTAAAGTAGTTGATTTTAGGGGTATAAACGTAAAAAATTAAAATTGCAGGAATTTTGGGGGTGTAACTATCATAATTGAAAACTATTAAGGGTGACATAAAAATTTAAAACCTAGAGAGAGAAAAAACGGGTACCCGCGGGTCCACCGTACCCGCATAGGATAGGGTATGGGTCCAATATTTTGGACCAGTATATCTCAACCCGTATATGACCTGGACCCGTGACGACCCAACTTGAACCCAACCCATCCACCCGTTTTGCCAAGTCTAGCTACTCTTATACATTACCTTCTCAAATTTTTAATAATTTCATATGGGGAGCAGAAATTTGAGAGCCAAGATGAAATTAAAACTAATTTAAACTTGCAATCATTCCGTTGACAAATAAAATTTTAGACACAATGAGCTTATTTCTTTAGATGAAGAATGGACATTGGTGGATAACTGTTGAAAGACGATACCTTGCGATGAACAGCTTCTCGCATGCCTCCTGGATATAACAGGACATGGACTTTGAAGACATTAGTTTGAAGAAGTTTGCTGCTGAGACAGGAACAGCACCCATTAATCTGACTGTATCATATTGATCTAAGTCTGGTAATTTTCCCTCTCTTGACTTATAGAACGACATCGGATGTGCTATATATGCCTCGCAGAAGGATATTCCTTTCGATAAAAAAGTGCGGTATCATTGGAATGACATCAAGTTCTAATAACATGTGATATCCAACAAATCTCTGAAGGAATTCCAGAAAGACCCCTCACAATCTTCCCATCCTCTAAAGTTGTCAACATCACAGGGCTAGTAACAGCAGTCAGCCGTCTAGCACAGATTTGTGAGACAATAAAATTGAAGTTATTGTGATTCCAGCTCTACTAAATCTCACGTAATCCATGAATGAGGATAGCTTAAGAACTACCAATTGGTCAAAAGCATGGTATAAAAAGATCAATGCCAAAAGCAATTTGGCACATACAGAATCCATATTCCAATGATATAATCAAACCTATTCCACCAGATCATGTTCCAGCATATATACATTTCAATTCTATTACAAATGCCTGGAGAGTGATCAAGATCATGCAATTCCACGTCCATGACAATTTACAGATTTCCGATATAGAAAAGAATATTGTCATATGACTCAAATCTTAATTAGAGCTACTAATATAAAATAAACATTTTAATTTGCATCTTTCATGCCATATTAACTTTACCTGCTACCTTCATATAATTTATTGAATTCAATGGTCGTTGGTGGCATGAAATCTGAAACATAGTCAAGGCTTTTTCCACGGCGATAGAAACTAGCACCCTTGATGATGGTTACAAGATCAACGCCATCTTCCTGTTACATATGGATATAAATGAAATCTAATATGTTCAAAACAAGAAACTAGAAAATAAAGACTGTAAATATTACACAACTGTTTCAAAGTTCTTAAGTTTTATACTACAATTGCATGCATTAATACATAACATTGTATTATTTCTTAACTGACAATTAGAAGTTTGGATAATAAGTGATTAACGTTTCAATAGAATCATCTACAGTTTTGGTCAAAGGCTTGAAGCTCATTAATTCTAAAATAAATTTGTTAGATACATATAAAGAGATATTTCATACTCTAGGTTCAAATTGCAATGCTTTCTTATGTCTGTTACATGCCGATGGGAAAGAATTGGAATTTTATTCTTGTGTTCATATTGGGTTATAACTTACGTTCTTCCTGCTCATAGTTGAAATTCAATAAGAGGTAGGCTAGTAGGATCATTTTTTTTAAATCTCAAGTTTGTCGTCTGAAGAGAAGAATTCATTTCATTATGTTTTGTGTCTTGTACAAGGGAAGTACCCAATTAGCCCCATGGTCTATAATTTTTTTTTTTTCCTTTCTTCGTTTTGAGTTGATCTCTCTTGTATGGAGGTTTTTTCTTTTTTCCCCTAAATCTTTATTGTGATATTGGTATCGGATTGCTTCCAATGGGTAATAAAATTTGAGAAACTAGATGTATTAACTGCTTTATTTTTCAATTAAACTTGTGAAATAAACACTTACACATTAGTGTAAGAGGCTAGGAGATGGGAGGAAGATCTTCCTACCAAGAAGAAAAAATGGCCATTGTCATTAAATCTACGGTTTGTGAACTTAACAAATTGAGAGGATTTGATTTAGGGATTTAAACATGAAAAGAAGATTCTCTATTGATTGAATTGAATGACGAAAATACAGAGAAAGTTTTCTTTATATACAGTTTCGTTTAGCTGCAATTTGGTAAAGTAAAATAGTAGCTGCTACTTAAAGTAGAAGAAGGAAACTACTTGAGTCTTCAAAACGACATCACTTTGATCAAAATACAAGTAGCCCTTCATACTCTAATTTCTGACTCTTTGGTCCATATGCCCACTCAAACTAAACTTTCCAGAGTTATTCTAGTTATTCTGGTCTTTTTTATTTTCTGTATCCGAATCTCTCGTAAACCTAAAGGGGGTGGGAACTTCGACTATGAGGAGTTGTCGGCTTAACCAACGTCCTATCCCCTCTACTAATTTTGTAAAAAAGATACGGCACGCAAGAAAGACGGATTGCTATCTTCTGATCCACCAAGAATCTCGTATTTACTGTAATCAAGTTAGACTAGTTGGTTGGTACAGGACTCGCGCTAGACAGGTTGCTATTGTTTCCTACTTTGGGTTATGGGCGAGTCCGCGCGATCTTCACCATCGGCCAGTCCTGGATTTCTCTAATTGAGTCACGACTAAGCCAATTTCTTGATCTTTGTGGTAGCGGGGGTAGAACTCGGAAGGACACAACCTCGGTCAGCCTTCCTATCTTGAGACTAGACTAATCGATTTCAACCAGTACTTTCGCTTTCCTGACGGATCATGGAGAGGAGTAAGACGCTTTTGGAGGATCATTTGTTCTTCACTCTCTTGCTATTACCCGCAGGGAGCGCATCAACCAAGATGCATATTATCATATAGAAAGAAGTGAAGCGTAGCAATTCGTACTACCAGAAAAGCTTCGCTAACCTAACCGACAGGCAATAGAGTCCGCCGATAGGCGCAAGCAAGTGTAGCGAATCACATAGATAAGCCCCTACCCGCTAGTGCGCGGATAGATAGGGCAGGCGAAGCGCGAAGGGGATGGATGTCTGAGCGGTTGAAAGAGTCGGTCTTGAAAACCGAAGTATTGATAGGAATATCGGCGGTTCGAATCCCTCTCCATCCGCAAAGTCATAAGTTCTCTCTTGCGTTATCTTTTGGTCTCTAATTCTTTGGTTCACATGCCCTCTCAAATTGAACTTTCCAAAGTTATTTGACCTTGCAGAGATCACACCCTTATTAGCTAACTTGTTATTCTTACAACAAATATCCCCAGAAATAAAGCAGCATCAACAAACCAGCAAAAGTTCACTTAGTGTTAATGATAAGCATGAACCAAGAAAGAGACATGGAATTGCAACCATAACCAATGAGTTAAACCAAATTCAGAACTGAATGATTACAAGAAATGCAGCTTTGCACAACTGAATAATTATCTTAGCAGAAGTGTTCTCATAGTTGAATCATTTCAGAGAGAGATCAATGCAGTTTGAGATATTGCAGATGCAATTCAATAGCAAAAGTTTTTAGCCAGCAGAAGTGTTCTCATAGTTGGACATTTCAGAGAAAAATCAATGCAGTTTGAGATACTACAGATGCAATTCAATAGCAAAAGTTTTTAGCTAGCAAAAGTGTTCTCATAGCTGGACCATTTTAGAGAAAAATTAATGCAGTTTGAGATATTGCAGATGCAATTCAACAGCAAAAGTTTTCAGCTAGCAGAAGTGTTCTCATTGTTGGACCATTTCAGAGAGAAATCAATGCAGTTTGAGATACTGCAGATGCATGCAGTTTAAGATACTGCAGTTTGAGATACTGTAGTAACACAAACACAAGCCAGGAAGCAACTAGTTAGGATAGAAGACAGGAATAACATTAAGTTTCTCCTTTAACTCTTGAAATTGAGCAGTTGAAAGTGCTTTGGTCAAGACATCTGCTATTTGCAGTTTTGTAGGTACATATTGAACCAAAAGTTGCTTAACCAAGACTTGATCTCTTATATAGTGAGCATCAATCTCAATGTGCTTAGTTCAAGCATGAAATACAGGGTTGGCAGCCAAGGCTCATGCACTAAGGTTATCACACCAAATGACAGGTGCTTGAGGGAAGTTAATACCCAATTCAGAGAAAATACTCTTTAACCAGGCTACTTCAGTTGCTATGTGAGCTAATGCTCTATATTCAACCTCTGTAGAAGATAAAGCCACAACTTTTTGCTTTCGGGAACTTTACTGAATTAGATTGGGACCCAGGAATACACAAAAGCCACTAGTTGACCTCCTATCATCAAGATTACTGCCATAATCTGCATCAGCATAGCATTCAACACATATTGACACTGCTGGTCTGAACTAAAGCCCATGATCTTAAGTGCCTTTAAGGTATTAAAGCACTATCTTGCAAGCCTACCATTGAATCTTGATTGGGGCTTGCAAATACTGACTTAGCTTATTAACAAGGAAGCTAATTTCAGGTCTTGTAAGAGTAAGATATTGCAAAGCCCCCACTGTGCTCCTATACAAAGTTGGATCTTTAAAAGATTCACTATCTCCAGGAAAGAGTTTAATCCACACAGCTAAAGGAGTTGGACAGGAATGTGCATATGCCATTCTTGTTTTAACCAACAGATTAAGGATATACTAGGTTTGTTTGAGATGAATTTCTTGATTGGTTCTTGTGGCCTCTATGCCAAGAAAGTAGTGAACTGATCCAAGATGTTTGAGAGAGAACTGATCATTAAGATCTTGAATCAGCTTGTGAATAAACTCCTTATTTCCACCAGTGATCAAGATATAGATGAGTATGTAAGTCACATGATCACCCATCTTCAAAACAAATAAGCTAGAGTCTGACATTGAGTTGCTAAAACCTTTAGCAATTAAAGCTTGCTTCAACTTATCAAACCAAGCCCTAGGTGCTTGTTTAAGCCCATAAAAAGCCTTTTGCAATTTGCACACAAAACTAGGAAATTTTGGATGCTCAAAACCTTTAAGTTGTTTCATAAAGACATCTTCAGTTAATGTACCATTCAGAAAGGCATTATTAACATCTATTTGTTGAATATCTCAGCCATGAGTTATGGCTAAAGTAAGAACAATTTTGATGGTCGAAGGTTTTATCACGGGGTTGAAGGTTTCAAAGTAGTCAAGACCAGGGATTTGTTGAAACCCCTTTGCAACCAACTTTGCTTTTTATTTTTGGAGAGAACCATCTAAGTTATATTTGGTTCTAAAAACCCAATTATTTCCTACTATATTCATATCAGCAGTAGGAGGGACTAAAGACCAAGTGTTATTTTTAAGTAAAATAGTGAACTCATTTTGCATGGCTACTTGCCACTCAGAGGAACTCAATGCTTCTTTAACAGTACAAGGTTCAAGAATAATACGTGGAGAGGAGCTAGAGGTAAGTAGAACAGCTTTGGATGGGGGATGATTTTTGGATTTGGCTCTAGTCACCATTGGATGAATGTTTTGAGTGACCTGTGGAGCATTAAGAGTAGAAGAGGACTGTAAAGAACTTGTAATAGCTTCAAGACAACAGGATGAATTGGAGTAGCTGGGTATAGTTTGTGGTTGGGTATTGAGATCAACAATAAGAGGACAACCAGAAGAAAAATTAGATTGGCATGGAATGAAGTGTTCTTGTGTAGTGAGATCAACTAGTAAAGGATAGGTGGGAGGAGAATTAGATGTGGTATGCATTATGTTTGATTGAGAATGGTGCAAAGAATGTGTATCAGATTGTTCAGAGGCCAAATTTGGTGAGTCAAAAGTTGAAATTGAATTAGTCTTACTAATTGTTGAGCAGGGACTAGGACTAACATAAGGGGCTACAGCAGGACATGATCCTCCAATAGGAGTTGTATCAGAAGAAACCGAGTGTTTTATAGATACAAAAGGAAAATTAGCTACAGGACTAGTAGACTGAGGTGCAACTGAAGTTGTAGGAGCAGAAGTGGATAGATTAAATTGGGAGGCAAAAGGGAATTATGATTCATTAAACTTAACATTTGGAGTGATGTAAATTTTCCATTTTGACTCAGGCACTTGAATCCTTTATGAACTAAGCTATATCCTAGAAAAACACATTTTTCAGAATAAAAATTGAACTTATGCTGATGATAGTCTCTTAAGTAAGGATAACAAGTGCAACTAAAAACTTTCAATGTAGAGTAAAGAGGTAGACTATGAAACAAGACTTGATAGGGTGAGACAAATTTTAAAACAGAAGAGGGCATTCTATTAATTAGAAAAATAGCTATATCAAAGGCATTCCACCAAAATTGTAAAGACATGGATGCATGTGCAAGCAAAGTCAAACCTGTTTCTACAATATGTCTATGCTTTCTCTCACTCCTACCATTTTGCTAATGCACATAGGCACAAGAGTGTCTAAATTGAATTCCAGAATTAGAAAGATAAGAATAAGTCCTCTATATTCTCCTCCTTGATCAGACTATAAACACTTAAGTTTTGTGTTAAATTGTCGTTTAACTAAATGGTGAAACCTAATGAAAACTAACCTAACTTCACTCTTAGTTCTTAAAGGAAAAAGCCAGGTAAATATGCTGAAGTCATCAATAAATTGAACATAGTATCTACTTCAAATGACACAATAGGGGCTGGTCCTCAAACATCACTGTGAACTAGTTCTAAGGGTGAGGTAACTCTGGATTGAGAAATAGGAAAGTTATTCCTATGCATTTTACCTAGGTAACAGGCATCACAAAAAGGGAGTGAAGAGGAACCAGTTATGGGTAATGAGGATGACACCTTAGGCACATGAGCCATAATTTTGTTAAACACTTCATTGTGAGGATGTCTTAACCTTTTGTGCCAAAGTAAAGCAATATTGTCACTAGTTTTACTAGTTTGGGACACTAGGATTGCAGGTTGTGACATATGTGTTGAAAAATTATTAGGTATAAGAGTAGAGTTTAAAGTGAAAGCATAAATATCTGGCAAAGTATCATGCAAAGTATTGGAATGTATATGATCAGGATGTAATGTGGCAGGAAAGCTATCAGCAGAAAGTTTAGCAAGACTGACATTAGGATGCAGATGATCAAGATTAGAATCCCTGTGATCAGAATGTAATGCAGTAGGAAAGTTATCAGTAGATAAATTAGCAAAACTAACATTAGGATGCATATGATCAAAATTAGAATCCATGCATGTGATCAGAATGTAATGCAATAGGAAAGTCATCAGTAGACAAATGAGCAGAACTATCACTAGGATGCATATGATCAAAATTAGTAATAGGGTGTGTATAATCAGAATTTAACGCAGTAAAAGTAGACAAATCTTCAACTTTATTGATGGAAAAAGAGTTACAATTATTGATAATAGGCTCAACACTACTTGACTTAGCAACGTTTTCAATATATGACATAGATTTGGATTGAACAGAACTTGTTGGGATTGTATTACAATCAACACTAACAATGTTATTCTGAGTTTCATTAAGAGTCCTGAAATGAATAGAACTTGTTGCGACTGTATTACAATCAACACTAACAATGTTATTCTGAGTTTTGTTAAGAGTTCTAAAATGATCTGAATTATTTAAGGAATAGGTTGACTTAATGGAATTATTGGAGCACATCTAAGTAGGAGACTTAGGACAAGCTAAAGAGATATTAACTGAAGGAATTTGTGAAGGGGAAACAGAGATAGGAGATAGGTTCAATTGATACAATCCAGCCTTAAGATCTCCCTACAATAGCACTTGATTGGTAACCTTGTCCTTAACCACACAATAATGAGCAGAAAATTCAATAACAACGTTATTATCCTTAGTAAATTTAGAGATACTAAGCAAATTTTTAGTTATACGAGAAACACATAAAACATTTTTCAGATATAAAGACTTGGATTGCAATGTACTAGGCCAAAGGGAAAAACCAACATGAGAAATATTAAGAAACTCACCACTGTCGACCTGAAGCTGTTTAGTTCCATCATTGTTTCTGCTTACACTCAATTGGTTTAGGTCAGCGTTGACATGATCAGTTGCACTGGAGTCCATATACCAGGCTGGATCTTGAATTGAGGTTGAGGGAAGTGAGTAGTGTTAGGAGAAACAAGGCTCAAATTTGTTAAAGGATGAGGAGTAGCAAAATAAGCTTGACTAGGAGCTGAGACAAGTGTTTGTTGACCAGGGACAGTGAAGGTTAAAGGTGTATGGTTAAAGTTTGGTACTGATTGATGTTGTTGTTGATAACCACCACCACCACTAGTTTCGTACTTTTGATGTCTACCAAATGGAGAGTTAGATGGATAGGTGGAGGTATTAATGTGTTGGTTAACTGAAGGAAGACTAGTACCACCTTGATAACCTCCATGAACTTGACTACCAAAAGGTGGAGGATAACCATTATGGTTTGAATTATATATGTGGTAACACTGCACTGCAGTGTGACCAATCTTATTGCACACCTGGCAAATAGGTTTTCCTTTTGGATTTCCTCTTCCTCTCCCTCATCCAAAAGAAGAGAAACCAGATGGTCTGAAGTGTTGGTAAGGTACTCCATACTGTCCAATATTTGTTGAGGCATGAAACTAATCATGTAATGTAGAGATATTGGGAGAGGGAATTCCAATGTGTGAAGGATATCGGTGATGCATGGGATGGTTGGGAACATTTGAAATAGGTTGAGTATTTGAGGGAAAAGTATTTGAGTTTGGTGTGTGTTGATGTAGAGGAATAGATGATGAGGGTACTGATGTCGGTAAAACATTGCCCTGAACAGAGTGGGATCTTGGAGTGCTAATTGCAGCCAAATTGATAGAGCTATTAATTGAATTATTCAAAAAATCAGCTGAATTGAACCTTTCAATCCTCATTTCATACTTCTGCAATAGGTATTGTGCTTCTTGCAAAGTGACTAAATCAAATTTAGACTCTATCCGTGATGTCAGATTAACGATTACAACGTCAAACTCAAGACCAAGGCCATCCAAAATAAATCCTAGTAAATTTTCATCAAAAATAACTTGACCACTGGCAGATAGACTCTTGGCTATTCCCTTCATTCTTTTAACATAATCATTGATACTCAGTTTTCATTTCTGAGTATTTTGAAGTAATGTTTTTAAGTGAAGAGCCCTAGATTTAGAATCATTTAGGAATTCACTTTCAAGAGTTAACCAAATTGCAGTACAAGATTGGCATTTTGAGATAACTCCAAACATGCACTCAGAAATAGATGCTAACAACCAAGTTACTAAGAACTTATCAGTTCTTTTCCAAGAAATGTAAGCAGGATTAACTTTCTCCTTTGACCTAACTTCACCTAATTTACTCGATTCTTCATGATCTGATGCAATTAAAGGTACGGGACAAGGAATTAGACCTATCAAATGCTCTTCAGGTTTGTGAGCTCCCACCGCTGAAAGGATTTGCGATTTTCAGAAGCTGTAATTGTCTCTATAGTTGTCTCTAGTTAATTTTGGAGTGACAACTTGAAGATTCGTTGGAAAGGCTGAGTGATAAGTTGCATAAATTTAGTGTTTTTAGGTTTGTTTTTATAGCCTTCTAGTTAATTTCTCATTTGTTTTCTGTGTTTTGATGTTAGTTTTTGTTAAGTTTGAAATATGAATGGTTAGCTATTGATTTGGAGAATTTTTGTAATTTTCAGGCGTTAATTGAGTAGATTAGAGCATTGGAATGAAATTGGAATTCAAAGCTTGAAGAAATTGAGATTAGCTAACAAGTTTGAAGGCCATGACCTTGCCTTGGTGGTTCACCACGGCCGTGATGGTGGAATGAAGATAAAATAACAAGGATAGGAAACATCATGGCCTAGGCTGTGGTGACGTACATTTAGACACGACCAAGGCCGTGTCGGACACTTTTAGGGTTTTTATTAGTTTTTCTTTCCTTTTTCACTTAGGACTCTTTTGGGTATTTAAGGGTGATTAAGATTACTCCTTAGGGAGGCCGAATTTTACCCATTCTTGGAGAGAGATTATTGGGGTAACAAAAGAGAAAGGAGAATCAAGAACAAAATTCATCACGGAGTTTGTTTTTACTTTTTCAATATGATTTATTTCTTGGATTCTACTCTTGTTTCTTTTATTATGAACTAATTTTCTTAGGCTAAGACTAGGGTTAGTTTATTTATGGATCTGTGATCAATCTTTTACTCTTTGGTCAGTAAATTATTTTTCTAATGATGAGTTTATATTATGTGCTTAATGCTATTAGGAACTTGATCAATTTCTGATAGAATTGTTTTTTGTGATTGAGACCGAGAGGAGATATCACATGAGTTGCTCTAGTAATATAGGCCATGGATTAATTGGATATAGAGATATATGAATTGATACATGCAATAGTCATAGGCAGTATTAACTTGTGCTGAAAGCCAGAGGATTTCACAAAGCTTAATGCTCGTCTATTTCATTAAATCTATATAGAGATATCTAGGTTGTGAAATAGAAGTAGAATTAATAATGCTTGAGAAAGAATATTGGTTAACCTAGGAAATCCCGTTGTCACATTAATTAAATAAATTCATTGACCGTAGTAAATTGAGGGGTGCAGAAAAGTTATAGATGAGCCTAAAGTCTTAGCCGTTTTCTTTCATTGAATTCTTAATTTTAGTTTTACTGCAATTCGTTTCCAATATTTCAGATTTTAATATTTTCAGTTTTAAAGATCACAATTCCAAGTTTTGATTATCTAGATAAAGTTAACACTAATTAATATTTCAGTACTTGTTTACGCAATCCCTTGGGTACGATAACCTGTATTTTGTTATACTATATTACTTAAGACTAGTGCATTTGCTAGTAGTTGTTGCAAACGACAAAACAAGTTTTTGGCGCCGTTGCCGGGGATTGCAGTTACGCAATATTGAAATCATTAGTTTAGCTTTACTTTAGATCTTGTTCCATTTATATATATATATAATTTTTTTTTTTCAAGCTCTCTTGTTTTCAGATTTTCCAGTGTATGACACACACTAGACGAATATTAGAGATTCTTGAACCTTTTGATCTAGAAATTGAGAGAACAATACAAGCATTGAGAAGAAGGCAAACAAGGAATATGACAGACAACAATAATAATCAAGAGGATCCTCTACTTTTAGAGAATCTCGAAGACAGTGCAGCCCCACATTCTTTAATGGATTATGCGATGCCGTCATTGAGTGGCACTGCTTCTAGCATTAGGAGGCCAGCCATTGCAGCAAATAACTTTGAAATTAAATCCACGATTATTCAGATGATTCAATCAGCCTGCCAATTCAGTGGTTTAGCCCACGAGGATCCAAATGCTCACATTGGAAATTTCTTGGAGATATGTGATACATTCAAGCATAATGGTGTCATAGACGATGCAATTAGATTGAGACTGTTCCCTTTTTCGTTAAGAGATAAAGCCAAGAATTGGCTAAATTCTTTGCCTGTAGAATCTATTACAACTTGGGATATATTGGCTCAAAGCTTTCTAGCTAAATATTTTCCTCCTTATAAAACTGCGAGGATGCATAATGATATCACTAATTTTATGCAGGTAGATGGAAATTCGTTATATGAAGCATGGGAGCGTTACAGAGAGTTGTTGAGGAAATGCCCACATCATGGATTACCAATTTGGTTACAAGTACAAACTTTTTATAATGGTTTAATTCCTACTAACCGTTCTATGATTGATGCAGCTTCAAGAGGCACTATAATGAAGAAGACACCAGAAGCAGCGTATGAATTATTGGATGAGATGGCTTAAACAGCTACCAATGGCAATCTGATAAAGTGCAACAAAGGAAGGTAGCAGGATTATATGGAGTGGATGCAATCACAAAAATTTCTGCTCAATTGGAAGCATTGAACAAAAAGATTGATAATATGAGTGCCCCAATCATGCAAGTGAAGAGCATGAGTTGTGATCTATATGGAGGAGACCATCTTAGTAATGAATGTCAAGTAGGTAACCCTTTGGCTAATTCTACTGAAAGTGCTAATTATGTTGATAATTTTCACAGGCAACAATAGGATAATCCCTACTCCAATACTTACAACCCTGGTTGGCGGAATCACCCCAATTTTTCATGGAGCAATCAAAATGCAATGAAACCACCACCTCCGAGTTTTCCTCAAGAAAAGAAGCCCAATTTGGAGGAACTAGTGACGAANTTCAGTTTTAAAGATCACAATTCCAAGTTTTGATTATCTAGATAAAGTTAACACTAATTAATATTTCAGTACTTGTTTACGCAATCCCTTGGGTACGATAACCTGTATTTTGTTATACTATATTACTTAAGACTAGTGCATTTGCTAGTAGTTGTTGCAAACGACAAAACAAGTTTTTGGCGCCGTTGCCGGGGATTGCAGTTACGCAATATTGAAATCATTAGTTTAGCTTTACTTTAGATCTTGTTCCATTTATATATATATATAATTTTTTTTTTTCAAGCTCTCTTGTTTTCAGATTTTCCAGTGTATGACACACACTAGACGAATATTAGAGATTCTTGAACCTTTTGATCTAGAAATTGAGAGAACAATACAAGCATTGAGAAGAAGGCAAACAAGGAATATGACAGACAACAATAATAATCAAGAGGATCCTCTACTTTTAGAGAATCTCGAAGACAGTGCAGCCCCACATTCTTTAATGGATTATGCGATGCCGTCATTGAGTGGCACTGCTTCTAGCATTAGGAGGCCAGCCATTGCAGCAAATAACTTTGAAATTAAATCCACGATTATTCAGATGATTCAATCAGCCTGCCAATTCAGTGGTTTAGCCCACGAGGATCCAAATGCTCACATTGGAAATTTCTTGGAGATATGTGATACATTCAAGCATAATGGTGTCATAGACGATGCAATTAGATTGAGACTGTTCCCTTTTTCGTTAAGAGATAAAGCCAAGAATTGGCTAAATTCTTTGCCTGTAGAATCTATTACAACTTGGGATATATTGGCTCAAAGCTTTCTAGCTAAATATTTTCCTCCTTATAAAACTGCGAGGATGCATAATGATATCACTAATTTTATGCAGGTAGATGGAAATTCGTTATATGAAGCATGGGAGCGTTACAGAGAGTTGTTGAGGAAATGCCCACATCATGGATTACCAATTTGGTTACAAGTACAAACTTTTTATAATGGTTTAATTCCTACTAACCGTTCTATGATTGATGCAGCTTCAAGAGGCACTATAATGAAGAAGACACCAGAAGCAGCGTATGAATTATTGGATGAGATGGCTTAAACAGCTACCAATGGCAATCTGATAAAGTGCAACAAAGGAAGGTAGCAGGATTATATGGAGTGGATGCAATCACAATAATTTCTGCTCAATTGGAAGCATTGAACAAAAAGATTGATAATATGAGTGCCCCAATCATGCAAGTGAAGAGCATGAGTTGTGATCTATATGGAGGAGACCATCTTAGTAATGAATGTCAAGTAGGTAACCCTTTGGCTAATTCTACTGAAAGTGCTAATTATGTTGATAATTTTCACAGGCAACAATAGGATAATCCCTACTCCAATACTTACAACCCTGGTTGGCGGAATCACCCCAATTTTTCATGGAGCAATCAAAATGCAATGAAACCACCACCTCCGAGTTTTCCTCAAGAAAAGAAGCCCAATTTGGAGGAACTAGTGACGAAGTTTGTAAGCTCCACTGAAGCAAGATCTCAGAATCAAGAAGCTTCGATCAGAAATTTGGAGACTCAGATGGGGCAGTTGGCAAATTTAATATCAGGGAGAGCTCAAGGAACGTTGCCTAGTGACACAGAGAAGAATCCAAACGAGCATGTGAAGGCAATTACACTAAGGAGTGGCAAAGAAATTGGGCATAAAGAGCAAGAGAAAAAGGAAACGCTGAAAGTGCAACCATACAACATTGCTGAAAAGTTGTTTGAACCTAAGAAGATAGTGATTCAGCCTCCTTTCCCTCTTGCATTGAAGAAGCAGAAATTTGATCAGCAATTTGCAAAATTTTTAGATATTTTTAAGAAATTGCACATTAATATTCCATTTGCAGATGCTCTTCTTCAGATGCCTAGCTATGCAAAGTTCTTGAAGGAAATCATTTCTAACAAGAGAAAACTAGAAGAGCAAGAAACAGTAAAACTCACTGAAGAATGTTCAGCAATTTTGCAAAATAAATTGCCACCAAAATTAAAAGATTCAGGGAGTTTTACAATACCTTGCATTATTGGTTCACTTTCATCTTCCAAAGCTTTATGTGATTTAGGTGCTAGCATTAATCTGATGCCTTTATCTATTTTCAGGAAATTGGGACTTGGAGAACCAAGGGCCACCACAGTATCTCTACAACTTGCTGACAAATCAATTAAATATCCAAGAGGTATTGTGGAAGACGTGCTTGTCAAGGTGGATAAGTTTATTTTTCTTGTAGATTTCCTTGTGTTGGATATGGAAGAAGATGTTGAGATACCTCTCATTCTTGGACGACCATTTTTAGCCACAGGTAGGGAATTGATTGATGTGCAAAGAGGTGAGCTAATTCTTAGGGTAGGAGATGAAAAAGTAACATTTGATGTTTTTAAAACTATGAAACACCCTTTAGAAGATAACACGTGCTTTAGAATCGATGCTTTTGATTCTTTGGTTCATGAGTATTTTCAAGATAACAGGTATGAAGATCCATTGGAAACTTGCTTGGTTGATTCAAAAGAAGATGGAGGAGGGAATAAGCACTTAATTGAGATTGTAGCANATTTTATTTTGTTTTCTTTCAATTACAAATTGCTCCCACAAATCCAAGATTTTCGGTTGCTTCAACTTGTTAACGTTAGGGGAACTTAGTGCTTTGCTACCAGTCCTCGTGGGAACGATATCCTACCCATCACTCTATTACTTGAGCGACTAGTGCACTTGCTAGTTTTGCATGTTGTAGTAAACACGCATCAGTGATCTACCTGAATCATTCTAGGGTTATGCCCTAGAGACTGCGACTCACGTTTTAAACTGTGTGCCGTCAAAGTCTATAGATAAGACTCCATATGAACTATAGAATGGGTGAAAGCCCAACTTTCTTATCTAAGGATTTAGGGTTGCGAAGCTTATGTTAAGAAATTGACTTCAAACAAGCTAGACCCAAAATTCTGTAAATGTATATTTGTGGAGTATCCAAATGAGACCAAAAGATACTATTTCTACCACCCAGAAGAGGACAAAATCTTTGTTACTCGTTCTGGTGTCTTCCTAGAAAAGGAATTTTTTCTAAGAAATACTAGTGGGAGAAAAGTAGAACTCGATGAAGTTCTAGAACCACAAATAATACTAGATGAAGGATGAGATGATGTGCCAGATAAGGTGGTTGAACATTATGAGGAGGTCACTCCACATCTTGTGGATCAAAGTGAACCACCTCAGGTAAGACAAGAGCTACGTAGATCTGGAAGAGTACGCTATGAGCCCTAGAGATACAGTTGTCTCATGACTTAACATGGTGATGTACTAGTCTACCAAGATGATGAACCTAGAACCTACGAAGATGCTATATCGGATCCAGATTCCCTTAAATGGCTTGAAGCCATGAAATCTAAGATAGACTCCATGTACCAGAACCAAGTATGATCTCTGGTGGAACCACCTGAAGGGGTAAAACCCATAGGGTGTAAATGGGTCTTCAAGAAGAAGACTGACATGGATGGCAAGGTGCATACTTATAAGGCACGATTGGTTGCCAACAGTTTCAAACAAATTCATGGTATTGACTATGAAGAAACCTTTTCGCCGGTTGCCATGATTAAATCCATCTAAATTATGCTTGCGATTGCTGCATATCATGACTATGAGATTTGACAAATGAATGTCAAAACAACTTTCCTGAACGGAAACCTTGAAGAGGATATGTATATGACACAACCCGATGGTTTTGTTCTTGATGGGCAAGCTGATAAGGTATGCAAGTTGCAGAGATCCATTTATGGTTAAAGATTCAATTTGATGAAGCCATAAAAGAATTCAGTTTTGTCAAGAACGAAGATGAGCCCTATGTTTACAAGAAAGTGAGTGTGAGCGCAGTGGCATTCCTAGTGTTATATGTCGATGACATACTTTTGATCGGGAATGATATACCGAACTTGCAGACGGTAAAGACTTGGTTATCCAAGTGCTTCTGCATGAAGGACTTAGGGGAAACAGCCTACATCCTTGGAATAAAGATCTATCATGATAGATCGCGTAGGTTGTTTGGCCTAAGTCAAAGCACATATATTGACAAAGTACTAAAAAGATTCAGTATGGAAGAATCCAAAAAGGGATTTCTTTTGATGTCACATGGTGTTTATCTCTCTAAGGAAATGTGTCCTAGAACATAAGATGAGAGAGATAGGATGAAGAGGATCCCATATGCATCAGTAATTGGATCCATCATGTATGCCATGCTATGTGCTCGGATTGATGCCTCATATGCTTTGAGTACTTGTAGTAGATATCAATCGGATCTAGGTAAGCGTCACTGGATGGCTATCAAGAACATTCTTAAGTACCTGAAGAGGACTAAGGATATGTTCTTGGTTTGTGGAGGGGAGGATGACCTCATTGTAAGAGGATACAGTGATGCTAGTTTCCAAACAGACAAAGATGATTATCAATCGCAATCAGGGTTTGTATTTTGTCTCAACAGGGGTGCAGTGAACTTGAAGAGCTCCAAGCAAAGCACCTTAGCAGACTCTACAACAGAGGCTGAGTATATTGCATTATCAGATTCGGCCAAGGAGGTAGTCTGGATTAAGAAGTTTGTCACCAAACTTAATATGGTTTCCACGATTGTTGATCCAATAGACATCTATCGTGACAACAATGGAGCAATAGATCAAGCCAAGGAACCACGGTCTCATCAGAGGTCCAGACACATACTCAGTCGATTATATCTCATCAGAGAGATAGTTGAGAGGAATGATATGCAGATCAGTAAAATGTCCTTAGAATGGTAGAACCATGACGAGGATATCAAATGTTTTAAATCTTGATAGTGAGAACCCTATGAGCACATATGGTGGCCATTCTAGAAACGTCCGTAGCCCTAGTATTATTCTGAAGTAAAGGCACTGATAAGTTGCATAAATTTAGTGTTTTTAGGTTTGTTTTTATAGCCTTCTAGTTAATTTCTCATTTGTTTTCTGTGTTTTGATGTTAGTTTTTGTTAAGTTTGAAATATGAATGGTTAGCTATTGATTTAGAGAATTTTTGTAATTTTCATGCGTTAATTGAGTAGATTGGAGCATTGGAATGAAATTGGAATTCAAAGCTTGAAGAAATTGAGATTAGCTGACAAGTTTGAAGGCCATGGCCTTGCCTTGGTGGTTCACCACGACCGTGGTGGTGGAATGAAGATAAAATAATGAGGACAGGAAACACCATGGCCTAGGCTGTGGTGACGTACATTTGGACACGGCCAGGGCCGTGTCGGAAGCTTTTAGGGTTTTTATTAGTTTTTCTTTCCTTTTTCACTAAGGACTTTTTTGGGTATTTAAGGGTGATTAAGATTACTCCTTAGGGAGGTCTAATTTTACCTATTCTTGAAGGGAGATTATTGTGTAACAATGGAGAAAGGAGAATTAAGAACAAAATTCATCAAAGAGTTTGTTTTTACTTTTTCAATATGATTTATTTCTTGGATTCTGCTCTTGTTTCTTTTATTATGAACTAATTTTCTCAGGCTAAGACTAGGGTTAGTCTATTTATCGATCTGTGATCAATCTTTTACTCTTTGGTCAGTGAATTATTTTTCTAATGATGAGTTTATATTATGTGCTTAATGCTATTAGGAACTTGATCAATTTATGATAGAATTGTGTTGTGTGATTGAGACCGAGAGGAGATATCACATGAGTGCTCTAGTAATATAGGCCATGGATTAATTGGATATAGAGATATATGAATTGATACATGCAATAGTCATAGGCAGGATTAACTTGTGCTGAAAGCTAGAGGATTTCATAAAGCTTAATGCTCGTCTATTTCATTAAATCTATATAGAGATATCTAGGTTATGAAATAGAAGTAGAATTAATATTGCTTGAGAAAGAATATTGGTTAACCTAGGAAATCCCGTTGTCACATTAATTAAATAAATTCATTGACCATAGTAAATTGAGGGGTGCAGAGAAGTTATAGATGAGCCTGAAGTCTTAGCCGTTTTCTCTCATTGAATTCTTAATTTTAGTTTTACTGCAATTCGTTTCTAATATTTCAGATTTTAATATTTTTAGTTTTAAAGATCACCATTCCAAGTTTTGATTATCTAGATAAAGTTAAGACTAATTAATATTTCAGTACTTGTTTACGCAATCCCTTGGGTACGATAACCTGTATTTTGTTATACTATATTACTTGAGACTAGTGCACTTGCTAGTAGTTGTTGCAAACGACACAGCAGGCACAGACAATACGTTAAGGCTATCATAATATTGAACGACTCTATCAAAAAGCAATGACTGATCTCACTTGTCAAGGTTGTTTGGTGACAACCTGGTGCAACACATGGTTGCTTGCTATAGTCAAGTTCACTGGACTGACCCACCAGAGGATTCCATATGGATGGGAACCCCAATGTCTATAGAACAAATCCTCTAACGAATGGTGGTGCATGTGATCCTTAGACTTGAGATAACCGGAGTGCCTTGTGCATCGATTGGTTCAGTTTGACACTAGCCCAACGCAGTTCTATTTAGAGCTGTCAATACGGTAGTGATTGGCTACATCAAGGAGTGTATCAAGACTATGGTAGATCGACAGAGGATTCATCACTCCCGGGTACGGGGGAAGTTATCTCATGGCGGAATTCAGTAAATGGCAATGACACTAAAACTGTTGCTCTATCCAGTTTATAATTCCGGTCATTGGTCCAATAACTGAATACATACATATCGAGAGTAACTGAGGTTGACACTATTTCTATGCCTCTATAAACCCCGTGTTATTATTCCGATGCCCTAAGGTATGAAATTTACCTTTTCAATTATTATTTTTTTTTTAATGGAAGGGTAAAATGGTCAATTTACATGTATTTCAAGATATGACCATTATAAAGTGTAAGGGGTGATGTCATTGAAGAGAAATGAGGGTAGAATGGTCATAAAGTTGATTGATATGGTTAAATGGCGTAAACGGTAACGAAGGGTATAATGGTCTTTTCATACAAATCCATATGAATTAAGTATCCATAAAAATGCACCAAGGGTAAATTAGTCATTTACCTAATGGGATTGATTAATTGTTAAGTGTTTTAAAGAAGTCAAATGGCATTAAATGAGTGCTAATCTTTATGTTGTGGTGGAAATGACCAAAACGCCCTTATATGAAAAATTTATGCCAAATGACCCTTACATCTAATTTTTATTGACCAATCATAATAGAGTACCAATGGAATAAATATTTACAAGGTTTTAAGAGAGAGGAGTCGGCCTTGTACACCCCAAATGCATCATCTTCTTCTTCATCTCTCAAATCCACCATAAAAGCCACTAATCCAAGCATTTTATTCTCAAATTTTCATAGGATTTCAAGTTGATTTTCAAAGGAGATCAGCATCCACACTTAAAGAACTTATATTTAAGGGTTTAAGGTGAGTTTCAAAACCCTAGTTGTTCTGATCTTTTAGTTAAAAGAGAAATTCTTAAGTGGTTATGTGTATAAGGTAGAAAAAGTGAACCTTTGGAGCTAAGGAGGAGTGTCTTTGTGCTTTGAATACTAAGGTAAGGAAAAAATGTCCCTTATGACTACAATTGATAATACCTAGGGTTTATGAAACTTACATTTATTTATGTTAATATGAGTGTGATGCTATGTTTTGGTTATGGATTGTTTAAATGGGTGTGTTGATTGGTGTATGTGTGCATATGGAGGATGATTATGCCAATTAAGAGATTTGTAGTTGGACGATGTTTTGGTACTTTTTGGTTCTGTAAAAAGGGAGGTTTTTATGGCCTTTTATACTTAGAATGATATGGTAAATGATATGAATGTGCAAATGAAGGTGACATGGTTAAAATGAATTGAATTCGGATTTGGCTTTTTAAGACTTATACTGTACATGGTTCACTGAATCGGTCATAACTGAAGTTATAGAAGTCAGATTGAGTTGATTCTTGAAGTATTAAAAATTTGAGAAATAGACCTAAAACTTATATGTTTTAGCAAAAAATCAATTCGAATTTGAAGATAAGGGAAAAATTGCTTCAAAAGTGACGAACTATATGGCATCCACCTTCTTAATGGAAATTCCCATTTGTTTTTAATTCTAATAAATCCCTGAATAATATTACTATTGCAATTCCTTGTATTGTATGAGAAATTGAATGAATTAAGTTAAGGAATTTAGTAGGAGAATATTCATGTCATAGAGTTTTGCTAAATTGATTGATGAGTTGTGCAATTGGCCAAGGGTACATGTTAAATGAATGAATACTATGATTGAGCATGGGAGATGTTATTCCATATGTGTGCATTCATAATGGTAATGCATATAGATTATTTAGTTGACTTATGAAAAAATTTATGAAATATTAAAGAATGAATTCCATGTGTCTCTTGAGGTATAAACCAAGATCAGAGGAATGGAATTCTTATAGAAACCATGAGTCCTTTGAGGTGACGACCAAGAACAAGGTAATGGTTCAAATCAATCCGATCAGATAACAAAGATTAATGAAAACATCATGTATAAAGACAAAAGAAATAAGCATGCCATGTATATGAATATTTCATAAGTCATATATGTTCTATGTTATATTATGTATGGCTATGTTATGACTTATGTTTATGAGAAAAGTCCAAAGTGTATGATATGTTTTATGAACTTGTTTTGTCAAAGAATCAAGGTCAAGTTTTGTAGGTAGGTAAGGTCCTAGGTAATATACTTGTATAACGAACCTTAATAGTTTATAAATAGCCATATTCCCTTACTGAGCGATTAGCGCTCACCCCATGAAATGTTTTAAAAATGTTTTGCAGGTAAGGATTAAGGCATGAAGCTGGGAGAGGAATCCGAGGGACGCTATGAGTATGAAGGGATGTTTTAATAATGACTATTGAATGGTTTTGCTAGTATTTGCTATAGTAATTATGTTCATGATTCATAATGCAGTAAATATGTCCATGTTCTATAATGGAGTAAATATGTTGTGTTAATAAGGAAATCAAATTGCTAGTAAATTTTGTAAAAGTGTGTATGTTCTAGTAAGTATTACTATGGATTTCATAATTTACCCCAAGAAAGGAAACTATATTTTTTGACTTGTACAATGAACTTATTATAGTTTAGAAATTAAATTAAAATAAAAATATATTTTTAAACTACAGGTTTATTCTTTAAATAGGATTTTAAAATAAACTTCTTTCCTAGGCGTGCGTTTTCTAGGTTCTTAATGGCCAAGAGATACTTAGGAAATACCCGGCTAGGGAGGGGTTTTACAGTTGTTATCAGAGTGCGATTTTGGGTGTTTGAAATGATGTTTTGATTGAATTGTTATAGTTATTTTATATTTACTTGATTGTTGTAATGGAAGTATCATTCCTCACGCGTGCCCAAGGGACTCTCTCCAGCCGATTGCTGTAAGTATTTTCTTTACTTGCTTAGTGAATAGAATTAGCTAATGTTGATTGAAATTTGTGTGAGTAAAGGGTATGGCTACAAGGCATTCACGAAAGGTTAATAGGAGGGACGAGGAGAATGTTAATGAAGCAGGCACTAGTGAGCCAGTAGCACCAACTATCAATGCACACCCTAATAGTGGACCAGCTATGTCTACCCAAAATGCTTCTATTTTGGATGAGGTTGCAATCAATAGGATGATTCAAGCAGCCATTACTGAGGCCTTTAGGAGGGTTATCCTGGAGAGTATAAGTAACCAAGTGAACCCAAATCCCTCAGCTCCAGTAGTTCAACCTCAGCTCCAAATACCAGTTCCACCTCCAGTAACCAGACCAGTTATGCCGATGGGTGCTACACCTTTTGGACAAGTGGAACCAATATATAATCTTTCTCAAAAGCACCAACCTTCAGAGTTCAGTGGTTCAAACGATCCTGCGGTGACAGAGGAGTGGCTAGAGACTATCGAACGGGCAATGGCCTTGTTTCCCATGAGTGACCAGGAAAAAGTCCGCTATGCTTCTTATTTGTTGAGAGGAGATGCCCGAGTATGGTGGAAGCTAATGGAGCATACCTATGTGACGAGTGCTCTTTCCTGGAATGAATTCAAAAGGCTATTTGAAGCAGAATACTGGTCGGTGGACATGTTATCCTTGAAGACTCAAGAGTTCACGGAATTGAAGCAGGGTAATATGACTGTTAGAGAGTATGCTACAATGTTCAACTCCTTAGCCCGTTTTGCTCCTACTATGGTGAGTATTCAACAGTGCCGGTTAGAGAGATTTGTTAATGGATTGCACCCAAAAATTGCCCAGATTGTTATAACGGGTGGTCAGCCTCCCCAGACTTATAGTAAGGCCCTGGAACGGGCATTAAGAGTAGAGATTTATGTGAACAAGGAAAGGCGGATGGAGAACCCCAAGTTGGTGATTGGTAGTTCTAGTTTGAGCTAGACAGCAGTTCAGAAAGTTGAAGTGGGGAACTCCACTTAGGCCTCGGAGGACAAAGGTAAAAGAAAGTTTCAGCAAGGATTTCAAAAGAAGGGTGGCAAGAATAAGAGGACTCCACAGCAACAACAGAGAAGGAATAATCTTCCCCATTGTCAAAAATGTGGGAGGCAACATAAAGGGAATTGTCCATTAGGGACCAATGTATGTTTCAAATGTAAACAACCGGGACACATGGCAAAGGACTGTAAAGTTACTCAGACTACTTCCCTCTAGAATATTAGAGGTTCAACTGCCAGAGTTTACTCAGTGGCTCAAAAAGAAGCCGAAGCTAATCCATCTGCAGTTACTGGTCAGTTATAATTCCACTCTACCTCTTTATATGTACTGATTGATTCTGGGGGTACCCATTCTTTTATCTCATATGGTATTATAAAAAGATTAGGTTTAGAGCCTTGTAAAGTGGAAAATGCTATTAAAATAGAGATGCCTAATGGGGAGAATTATTTTGCTGATAAGTTGTTGATGGGGGAAACTATAGTGATTGATGGGCATGAGTTGAATGTTGATTTGATTGTTTTTGATATGCTTGATTTTGATATGATTTCAGGAATGGACTTTCTGAGCAAATATGGAGTATTGATAGATTGTCGGAAATAGAAGGCCAGGTTTAACTTAGATGTTGGAGACAGTTTCACCTTTGGGGAAGGTCATCTACACAGCCTGATGATAAGTGCAGTGAAGGCAATGAAGATGATAAGGAAAGGTTGTACAGGGTACATAGCTAATGTGGTGAATAAAGAAAAGTTTCCAAACTTCAGTGTTCGGGATGTACCCATAGTACGAGAATTCGAAGATGTATTTCCAGAAGATTTGCCAAGACTTCCTCTAGAAAGGGAAGTGCAGTTTTGTATAGAATTAGCTCCTAGTACGGCACCAATATCTAAAGCCCCATATAGAATTGCTCCAGCAGAGTTACAAGAGTTAAAGAAGCAGCTTCAGGAGTTGTTAGATAAAGGTTTCATTCGACCCAATCATTCTCCATGGGGAGCTCCTATTTTATTTGTCAAGAAAAAAGATGGTTTGATGAGAATGTGTATCGATTACAGGGAGCTCAATAAGGTGACGGTGAAAAACAAGTATCCATTGCCAAGAATTGATGACTTATTTGATCAGTTAAAGGAAGCTTCGGTGTTTTCCAAGATTGATCTTTGGTCAGGCTACCATCAAGTAAGGGTCGCTGACAAGGATATTCCCAAGACTGCATTTCGAACCAGGTACGGGCATTATGAATTTATAGTGATGCCATTTGGATTGACTAATGCACCAACGGTATTCATGGATTTGATAAATAGGATTTTCCATGATTGTCTAGATAAATTTCTAGTAATTTTTATAGATGATATCGTGGTCAATTCCAAAACAAAGGAAGATCATGAAGAGCATTTGAGATTTGTGTTACAAGGACTAAGGGAGAAAAAGTTATATGCTAAGTTCTCTAAATGTGAGTTTTGTTTGGATCAAGTAGCATTCTTGGGACATGTTGTTTCACAAAAGGGTATTTTAGTGGACCCTAGTAAGATTGAAGTAGTGATTGAATGGCCAAGACCAAAGACTGTAAAAGAAGTTAGAAGTTTTCTTGGTTTAGTAAGGTATTATAGGAAATTTGTGGAAGGCTTTGCTAAATTAGCTTCTCCACTCACAGCTCTGACAAAAAAAGAAGCCCCGTTCAGATGGACTGAAACCTATGAGAAAGAAGAATTTCCAAGAAGTGAAAAAAAGATTAACTACTGCTCCTGTTTTAACCCTTCCAGAGGATGGTGTAGATTATGATATTTATACTGATGTTTCTCATAATGGTTTGGGGGTGGTATTGATGCAAAAAGGCAAGGTGATTGCTTACGCCTCTCGTCAGCTGAAAGACTATGAAAAGAGGTATCCCACTCATGATCTTGAATTAGCAGCTGTCGTTTTGGCTTTGAAGATTTGGAGACATTATCTCTTTGGGGTGAAATGTAATATTTACACAGATCACAAAAGTCTAAAATACTTTTTCACCTGGAAAGAATTGAATATGAGGCAGAGAAGATGGCTTGAGCTGGTAGAGGACTATGAATGTGATATTATGTATCAGCTAGGGAAAGCTAATGTAGTTACAGATACCCTCAGCAGGAAAGTCTCCTTAGCTCAGCTAACTTTTAAGAAGCACTTACAACAAGAGATAATGAAGGAGGGGATAGAGTTGGAGATTGGGAAATTGTCCAAAATTGAAGTTCGGTCTAAGTTGTTAGAGGAAATTAGAGAAAAACAAGCGGATGATGGGTTTAGTAAAGGAATTAAGCAGCAATTGAAAGATGGCAGAGAATAAAAATTCAAATGGGTGAATGGAATCCTGAAATTTAGAGATGGAGTGTATGGTCCTCAGGATATTGAATTAAGAAAGAAGATTTTAGAGGAAGCACATAGTACTCTTTACACTACTCATTCAGGGAGTGTAAAGATGTATCAGGATTTGAGGAAGTGCTATTGGTGGCCAGGGTTAAAGAAAGGTGTAACTGAGTATGTTATTAGATGCTTGGTGTGCCAATAGGTTAAAGCAGAACATCAGCGCCCTTCAGGATTGTTGTAGCCCCTTAATATTCCTTCGTGGAAATGGTAAGATATTTCTGTGGGTTTCATTTTAGGTCTTCCTAGAGTGCAAAGGGGTTATAATGCCATTTGGGTGATTGTAGATAGATTGACTAAATCTGCTCATTTCATTCCAGTTATAGACAAGATCTCCTCTGATTAGCTAGGCTGATTATATGTCAAAGAAATAGTGAGACTACATGGAGTACCTAGTAGTATTGTCTCAGACAGGGATGTGAAATTTATGTCAGTATTCTAGAGTAGCATGCAGAAGGCATTGGGTACTAGGCTTAATTTCAGCACAGCCTATCATCCTCAGACGAATGGACAGACAGACAGAAAGAACGAATGAAATATTGGAGGATATGTTACAGGCATGCTGTATTGATACAAGTTGAATTGGCGTGACATTCTCCCTCTAGTTGAATTCACTTATAACAATAGTTATCAAGCAACCATTAAAATGGCACCATATGAAGCCTTGTATGGAAGGAAATGTAGATCTCCGTTACATTGGGACGAAATAGGAGAAAAGAATGTATTAGCTCAAGCTCTTGGTCCAGAAATGACACAAAAAATGATAGAAGATGTAAAGTTAATCCGAGAGAGAATGAAGCAAGCCCAAGACAGACAAAAGAGCTATGCAGACCCGAAAAGAAAGGATATAGAGTTCCAAGTAGGAGACAAAGTGTTTGTGAAAATCTCTCCTTATAAGAGGGTGATGAGGTTTGGAAGAAAAGGGAAGCTTGCCCCTAGATAAATCGGTCCATATGAGGTATTAGAAAAAGTGGGCAAAGTAGCTTACAGACTAGCCTTACTGTAACGACTCCATTCTACTCATATTCTTTTAAAATATGCATAGTAAAAATACATGTAAGAAAGCATAAAAGTTGGGCCCAAATTTTTCTTTTATTAAACATGTACATTCTTTATACAAAAAACTGTATCATGTACAAAAAGCATCAAAAATAGGGTGGACATTGTAGCCATTTCCCTTCGCTTGCCGACGCCCATCCGACTGTATCCTCACCTAGATCCTGCAAAAACATAGAAAACAACGGGGTGAGCACAACTAAGGCTCAGTAAGTAAATCCTCTACTCATCTATCCCCGCAACTCTCTCTCTAATTCTTTCCTTACAATTCTCATTTACTCTCTCTCTTTTATACTTCTCTCTATTTTCTCTTTCTCATAACTCTTTGCTCATAACTCTTGGCTACTAACTCTCTCTTTTGTAAGTCACGACCTCATCTTACCGGAGGCACAGCTGGGACTCGCTCCCGCTCTCCGTGATTTCTACTCGTTCTAGCCGATTGGACTCAGTTATGCATGGATTCAGAACCTTTGGCCATGTGAGTATTTATTCTATCTCTCGGGTACTCTCGGGTATAGCCCTCATCCGCATGCACTCTCACAGGCTACACCACTTCTCTCTCTCATACTCATGCCGTTCTCTCAATGCGACATACATGCAGGAATACTCTACCCATTACTCATGGGTTCCCCATCGCACAACCTACTATGTTCTTTTCTTTAGCACTTTCCTCTCTTTAATTCTCTAGTGCTTAATCTCTCTTTCACTTTACTAATAGAGATGCTTATTCTCAACATTCTCTACTCTTTCTCAAACTACTACTCATAGTGTAACTTATACTCAAAAGTCTCTACTCTCTCTCAAGCTATTTCTCAATGCACAACTAATGCACATGGGTGGTTAATGCTCATTAAAGCAATTAGGAAATGCCAATATGCAATGTTGCAAGAATTAAGGTTCACAATTCATGCTCATATTTCTCTTAGGCATTTCATCAAACAATTCATGTGCATACAAAAACTCTACTATAATTACTACTCTATTTCATTCTCTAGCCATCCAAATTGGGAGAAAACTCCCACAAATAACCATAAACCCTGTCAAGGAAAACACTTTCAAATAGGTTTACACAACATCTCCCAAACTTCAACTCAATTTCTACTTCTCAATACACATTTAAACACTTTTCATACATGAAGTGTATCCAACAACCATAAAATAGAATCTCATCTCAACTCAATCTCTCAACAAGCATAATACCTACTTATACATGCATACATCTCTACTAAATCTCTACTCAAAAACTCATTCAAGTCTCAACTTGGTTGGATTTACTTACCTTGTGAAAAAGTGACTTCTCTTGCACTTTTCCTTTCCCTTGTTGTCTTGTCTTCTCTCTAAAACTCAACACAACAACAACAACCATATAAGACTTCAATATAACTATAAGCAAACTCACATCTAAAGCAAAAATCCGTACCTTAGGATGCTTTAGATGAAATCTCTACCCAAAATTACTCAAAAGCTCTCTTAAATCCCTTATAAATCTTGGAACAATTGAAAGGAAGTAGAGAATGAGAATGGCGGTGAAAATGGATGAAATGAGGGTTTATTACACTTAACCCTTTTTAGCTCATAAGAAAATCATCACTTTCCAACTTTGCCCTTGCTCTTTCTTGAAAATTCCATCTATATCCTTTGATTCATTACACTTGCACCCCCACACTAAACTATTCTCCATGAAATTTCCTTACATATTACTCCCCACTTTTCCTACTAATTAGGGGTAGAATGGTCATTTTACCCTTATAGAGAAATATCTAGAAATCTAATTAAACTTTTCAGCTGGCCCTTCGCCATGGTGAAGAAACTTTCGTCACCCCGACGAAAAATTACAGAGTCGACACCGCCTTACTCGAAGCCAATGTCGCCCCAGCGAAGATTGAAATTCTAAAATTCCTCAAATCTCAACCAATTTCAAGGCAAACACTCAACCAACTCAACATACCAACCCAATTAAAGCTGAATCAATAAAAATTTAAGCAATACAACAAATCTTAAGTACGTACCTCAAGTGGGGCATTACACTTACCAGCCAGTATGGACCATAATGTTTTCCATGTTTCCCTATTGTGAAAGTACGTTAGTGATCCTTCACATATACTACAAGCAAATGAAGTGGAGTTAAGAGATGAACTAATTTATGAAAAACGTCTAGTTCAGATTCTGGATAGAAGAATAAAAGAGCTCCGAAATAACAAAGTACCGCTTGTTAAAATACTGTGGAGGAATCATAATGTTGAAGAAGCGAAATGGGAGGTTGAGCAAGATATGAAGGAAAGATATCTAGACCTCTTCAACTGAATTTCGAGGATGAAATTCTTATAAGGGGAGATGTGATAATCCAAGGATTATACTAGTTTATTTAATCTTTTAGGCCGGATTTTAGATACTTCTTAGGTCATTTATGCCTGAATTGCTACTTAATTCCTTACATTTCATGTTTCAGGTTAAAATGGACATTTTGAGCTAATAAAGACAGATTTGGAGTTTCTGGACTCAGAAGCAAGCGGATCTCAAAAGTTAGGAGAGTTCTGAAGCAGAGTCAAGCACGATGAAGCTTGTTCCCAAGGGAGAGCACCGAAGATCGAAGATTCAAGCAAAGAAGCAAGCGGAGGGCAATTCTGTAATTTCAGAATTCTTTAGGAAGCTTCGCCGCGGCAAAATGAGCCAGTCACACACCAGATTCAGTTTCTTTTGTCGCCGCGGCGAAGTCTGCATTTTTCGGTTTTTGTAAAATGCACAGTTTTATTTTGTAGTGTTTTCTTAGGATTTTAGGCGAGGTATAAAAGAAAAACTTAGTCTTTTTGCAAGGGTTCATCTTCGAGTAGGTTTGGAGCTTTTACATTTTCTTAGATTCATTTTTTTTGGGCGAACTTAGATTTAAAAAGGGTGAAGATTCGAGATTAAACCAGTGGATTCGTCATTTGGGGAGATTTCTTGTCTTTTCTCTTGTTTACATTATGTTGAACTTCGGTATTTTCATTTCTTTTGTTTGTATTGTTGATTTAGCCATGAACTAACCTATTTTGGGTTAGGGTTTTGATTGTAATTCAGAATTTCATGGGTTAAGTAATATATTGTTTTCTTTTCATATGATTTTGCTTTGATTGTGTGTTTACTCTGAATTTACTATTTATTGTGATGAACATGATGAGATTGAGAAATGAATCATGTTAGGCTTCTTGGGTAATCACCATTGTAGTATTGGATGCTAGAGATAGATTCAAGAACCAATGAAATCATTCTAGGATTCTTATGCTTAATGAGCTTAGATTTATTTACCTTCAATTTGTTGGGTGCGAAAGGTTAGTAGGGAAGAGTAGGAAAACATAGCCTGAGAAGGTATGTTTGACACTTGAGAGAGTTCGATTACAATCAATGCATGTGAATATGAATTGAGTTTAATTCTTTAGGTTTAACCCATAGAGTCCGAATGAAGTCAAAAACCCACCCGTTTGTTTGAATTGATTTTATCCGTGTTTTACATCTTGCATTCATAGTTAAATTTTAGTTTAGTAAATTTTGTTTTAGTCTTAGTTTAAATTGCTCCCATTAATCCAAAAGAATTCGATTGCTCCAACTTGGGAACAGTAGGAAACTTAGTGCTTAGTGAACAATCCTCGTGGGAACGATACTTACTCATCACTCTATTACTTTTTGCGACTAGTGCACTTGCTATACATATGCATGTTTGTCAAAAATACGCATCAAATTTTTGGCGCCGTTGCTGGGGATTGAGTTTTAAGTTAACATTGAGTTTATCTATAGTTAGCTAGATTGGGGTTTTAATTTTTGTTTTCATCATTGTCTGTTTTACTCTGGTTTTTAATTTTTAGTTGGTTTGTGATCTCACTTTTTTTCATTTTATTTTGTGCAGTTTATGCGAAAAGCGAGACGTCAGCTAGTGGTTCCTGTTGATCTTGAGATTGAGAGAATCGCCAGACGGCTTAACAAAGACAGCAGAGAAATAGAGGATTTAGTGGTTGATTCAGAAGAAATAGCTGTTGAAATGACAGAACCAGAAAATAGGACACTAAGGGAATTCTCAATTCCCACAGTTAATGGCAGTGGGTCGAGTATTACTAGGCCAACAGTGTAAGGCAACAACTTTGAGATTAAGCTGGCAATCATTCAAATGATCCAGCAGTCGGTAAGGTTTAATGGTGATTTGAAGGAAGATCCAAATTAGCATATTGCGAACTTTTTGGAAATTTGTGACACCTTCAAGTCGAATGGAGTGTCAGATGACACCATTAGGTTGAGGTTATTCCCATTCTCATTGGGGGATAAAGCAAAGGGGTGGTTAATGGCACTACTATTGGGAACTATCACAACATGGAATGATCTAGCACAAAAATTCCTGACCAAGTTCTTCCCTCCAACAAAATCAGCAAAACTGAGAAATGATATCACATCATTTCTACAAGCTGAATCCGAGTCATTGTATGAGGCTTGGGAGAGTTACAAGGAATTAATGAGGAAATGTCCACGCCATGGGTTGCCAGTTTGGCTTCAAGTTCAAACATTCTACAATGGACTGATGGGTAACGTGCAAACCATGGTGGATGCAGCATCAGGAGGAGCTTGCAGAATAAGAAACCAGAGGAGGCTTATGAGTTGCTTGAGGTTTTGGCAAGCAACAACTATCAAAGACCAAGTGAGAGAGCAATATCAAGAAAATCTATGGGTCTTCATGAAGTTGATGCCTTCACAGCCATCTCAGCCCAACTCACGGCACTTCAGAAATAGTTGGGAAGTATGTAGGTAAACTCTATTCAAGCACCTCAACTAACTTGTGATTTTTGTGCAGGAAACCATGTGAGCAGCAAGTGTCAAGTGGGGAACACATTTGCTTCGTCATCTTCATCATCGGAGCAAGTGAACTACTTGGCAGGAAATCAGAGGCAACCAAACAACCCGTACTCCAACACATACAATCCGGGCTGGAGAAATCATCCAAATCTTTCTTGGGGCAATCATAACCAGCAAAATAATCAATGGAACCAAAGGACATTGCCAAATAACCAACCAGGGGTGAATAATCAACCGGGAGATCCAAGAGTGACAAAGTTGGAGGACATGTTTGGGAAATTTATGTAGGAAATCACGGGTTTTATGAATGAGATGAGGTCGAATTTTAGAAATCAAGGGGCGTCCATTCGGAATCTTGAGGTACAGATAGGCCAATTAGCCGAGAAGCTAAATGAGAGACCACAAGAGTCTCTACCAAGCAACACAGTTGTAACGACTGCTGAAAACGAGTACAATGCATGCATAATAACAATAGAAAATTGGGCCCAAGAACTTTCTTTTCATTATAAGTCATATGTCTTTTATACACAAAGAGTATTGTTTACAAAAATTCATTTTAAAAGACAAAACAGGGGAAACAGTGTAGCTATTGCTCCTCGCTTGCCGACGCCCCTCCGACTGCATCAACACCTAGATCCTGCATCCACAAAGGAAAATAACGGGGTGAGCACAAAATAATGCTCAGTAAGTAAAACCCTCTATCTGTCTGTCCCCGTATGCATTACACTTAATTCTTTCCTTATACTATTTCTGATTCTATTTCTGTTTCTACTAAATGTCATGGCCTCATCTTACTGGAGGTACGGTCGGATGGCGTTCACACAGTACCATCTCACTCTCCATGACTATCGGGTGGAATTCACACAGTACCAACCCATTCTTAGTGACTACCGAGTAGGGATCACGAAGCACCTACTCAGTTTTCGTAACTATCGGGTGGAGACCACCTAGCGCCTACCCGTTTCTCATGACTTTTGGGTAACGATCACCAAGCATTAACCCGTCTCTAATCACTGTCGGGTGATGATCACGAAGCATCAACCCACCTCTAATAAATGTCGGATGATGATCACAAAGCATCAACCTTTTCTCTAATGACTAACCGGGTGGGGATCACAAAGCATCCACCCGTTTCTACTACTTATCGGGTGACGATCACAAAGCATCGACCCATCTCTAAGGGCTATTCGGGTGGTGATCACAAAGCATCAACCCGATTCCCATAACTGTCGGGTGATGATCACAAAGCATCAACCCATCTCTACTACTCTTCTAATTCACTCTATTCTAGCATTTTTCATTCTCTCTACCCTTAGAGTAGTTGCATCCACCAAGTTCTCTACTCATAGAGTAATTGCATACACAAAGTTTCCTACTCTTTCTTAGGTCACTTTTCAATGCACAATTAGTGCCTATGGATGGTTCATCTCCACTAATGCACTTATGAAATGCCAACATGCAATGTTGCAAGAATTAAGGTTCACTACTCATACTCAAACCTCTATTAGGCATTTCATCAAACAACTCAAGTGCATTATAAAACTCTACTATAACAATAATTCTAAATCTTTCTCTAACCATCCAAAATGGGGAGAAACCCCCTCACATAGCCACATAACCTGCCAAAGAAAGACACTTCCAAAAGGGTTCCTCAATACCCTTTCAATTCCATCTCAAACTACCTTTCCAACCCACAACTCATTTCTTATATTTGAAAGGTATAAACAATCACAAAGCACTAGAAATCTCTATTTAAGCCTCAATAACATGGCATATAACATGTATATAACACACATACATAAGTGCTATCAAAACCCTAATCAAGAAAATTCCCAAATCTCAACTTGGGTTGGGGTTTACTTACCTTGTTATGGAGAGATTTCACTAACTCTTCCTTTCACTTGGTTTGCTTGACTTTTTCTCTACTCTTAACCAAAAGAACAAAAACCCTCAAAACTCAAATATATACAAAAACTCACAAAGCTTCACAACCAAAGTAAGAATCCTTACCTTAGGATGCCTTAGGTTGATTTTCTACCCCAAATCACTCCAAAAGCCCTTTAAAACTCCTTGATCAAAAGAAAGAGAAATTGAGAGGAAGCAAGAGAGGAGAGTGGCGTTGGAGAAGAAGAATGAGGGGTTTGCAATGTCTTAATTCCTTTTAATGAAATTTATACACAAGCATTCCCATTTTGCCCTTACTCTTCTTTGGGAATTCTATCTATATCCTTTGATTCATTACAAACACACCCCCATAGCAACATATTCTCCATGAAAATTCCTTACATTTTACTCCCCACTTTTCCTGCTAATTAGGGGTAGAATGGTCAAATTGCCCTTAGGGAAGAAAATATCTAAAACTTAACAAACATTTTGGTCGGCCTGTCGCCGCGGCGAGGGAGCTTCTGTCGCCGCGGCGAAACTGTCCAGAGAGTTTCCCCGTGGTTTCAACACCTCTTCGCCGCGGCGAAGATTCTTCTTCGCCCCGGCGAAGCTTGGCACACTGAACTTCTTCTATTTTCAACCAATTTCAGGGCAAGCATTCAACACAACACTCAATCAAACAATATTACCAAAAACCAACTCAAATAAGAGCAAAAGAAGAAACAACAACTACGTACCTCAGGTGGGGCGTTACAACGGTGACTAACCCACGTGAGCAAGTAAATGCAATTTCGTTGAGAAGTGGGACAGTTTTAGAAGAGGTGGAAAAATCAAGGAAAGAGGAAACTCTATCAAAGAAAAATGAAGAATCTGATGAGGAAGTTGATGAAGAAATCATTGCTGAAGAGAAACCACCCAGCCCAAGGAAAGATGAACAGAAGCAGGAAGAGGGGAAAAAGAAAAGGAAGGAGAAGATTATTGAAGATTTGGGCTTCAAATTAAAGAAGATTTCTCCATCTTTTGCTTGTTTTTCAATGATGAACCTTGATTTAGTTTGTTTTTGTTATTTTATTTTGTTTTTGAGTATGAACTGAGTTGTTTAGCTAGGGTTTGATGTAACTTTGATACAATGATTCAAATTTGTATGTTTTGAATTACTTTGAGTTTCAATTTCATGATTAAGTGTTTATCTCTTTGCTTAATGACTTTTGGATGCTTGATCACCATTCAAATTTATGTTGTTCACTATGAGACTGAGAAGTGATTTGTGATTGTGCCTCTTGGGATAAATACCATAGATTGAGCTGACTCGGCCTCAAGGCACATGGTTTATTGATTTACAATGTTTCACCTTTAGTCGATCATGCTGACTCAGCCTCAAGGCACGTTTTATTGACTTACAAGGCTTTCACCTTCAATCGGTCACACCGACTCAGCCTTAGGGCACATTTTATTTACAATGTTTCACGTTCTGTATGTCACACTAACTTGGCCTTAGGGCACAAGTTTTATTGAATTTCACCTTTAGTCGGTCACACCGACTCGACCTTAAAGCATCAATGCACGTTTCTAAGTGTTCATAAGGCTTTCACCTTCAGTCGGCCCCGACTCGGCCTCCATAGCACTTGGTTTTATTTCTTACGTTTTAATTGCAGTAAGTTCAATAAGTATTCAGATTCAGTCAGTCATGCCAACTCGACCTCAAGACACTTACATTTCATTGAATTACAATCTTCCACATTCAAACGACCATGCTGACTCAGTCACTCGGCATTCGCGTAAATTAATCTAGTCCTTCAATTTCAGTTGGTCATGCTGACTCGACCTCAAGGCATTAGCGTTTATAAAAAAACCAAAATGTTCACAATTAACACATCGACAGAAAGAAAACCATCTCATAACAACATATTGAATTAAAATATGGAAGGAATCAACATCTATTAAAAGCCTCAAATGGCTAAAAGTTAAAGTACAAGTCAAAGAGGCATCATGTGCCTTAGAGTTTACAAAAATAAAAAATAAACTAAAGAGCACCATGCCCTGACATATCATGACGAGTCGACTGATTATCGATCACCCCAACCTATTTCTCCTTCCTAACTAACACCCCATCAACTATCGCATCCTAAAGAGCAACTTCAGTCGATCTGGCCAAAGAGCCTTCTAGATCCTTAGTCAATTCTACCATCAAGTCTTTGGGATCTAGTTTGGTTCAGTCATCCTCCACTCAACCATCCCCCCTGACCGACTTAGCCTCGATCTCCTCCCAGAGTTCTATGTCTGTCCGGGTTCCAATGCACAATATTCCTAGCTTATATTCTCTCATCAATTTGACGTGAGCTTTAATCATGGCATCCATGGTGATAGACTTGCATCGCTCTCTAAGAGCGACCAACTCTTCTTCCTTCTCGACCAGCTTCCCATTCAACTCAGTCAACTCTTTCTTCGCCTTAGCCAACTCCAACTTGGCTTGTGAAACTTGGCAGAGCTCTCATTTGCCAGCTTCAATGTTGCAGCCTCCCAGTTGTGTAGACTGGTTTTAGACTTAGTCAGCTCTTGGATTTTCGCATCTTGGGCAACCACCATCTTCTTCAAGTAAAGGCTCCAGCACAAAGCCTACACAAGAACATACAGTTAAGAACTATAACTTAACAAAAGTATTCAAGTCAAGATATACTTGAAGTTGCCAAGATAGTGCCCACTTGGCCACAGCTATCATCCCCATTTGAGTCAGTCGACTCTTGTTTGCAGTGAGTAGAAAAGAGTCGACCAGACTTCCTATCCCAACAGTATCGAAGTAGACAGAGGCTATCGTTAAAAGAGTGATTGTCAACTTCTTGCTCTCCTCATCGATTTGAACAGTGTTTGATGACCTAGCTCCGGCCGATGACTACCCAGTTGGTGGAGTTGACTCAGTTCACTCCACTTGAACCTTATCCTTTGACACCAATTCGCTCTTTCTTTTGGCTAGGCACTCTGCGGCTATGTCACTCGCACTCGAGATGTCTACGTTGATGTTCTTCATCAATCTCTCTACAAGGGCAAACTCTTCGGGTGTTAGAGGGTGAAGAAATTAAAGCCAATAGAGGATGTAGTTACAGTAGCGAATTAGCAATACATGCCCAACAAAAAGAAATGGTACCTCTCTTGACAGCAGCTACTTCGTCCCAAAGATGACACGCCCTTAGGTTCGCCTTACCACTCTCCAATCTCTTTGTTCTTTCGGTATGGCAAGAACTTCCCGAGTGGTCTCGTCTAATCCATCACCATTTTGCTCGACCTTGTTGAATGAGAGATATGCAAAATAATGGAAGATAAGACTTAGTAATCAAAGTACAAATAACAAGTAAATATGTCACTCACCTGTGGCTCTCCAAATGGATGGAATGTCACCATGTCCTCTCTTGCCGAAGATCCTCTCTCCTTTAAAAAAAAAAAAAGAATTTCCCCTTCCAATTCTTGTTGCTCGACCTGAGACATATCACTAGGTGGAGTCGGTCATGCTTCAAGGTGATGGCGTACCTCCTATTGTCTTTGTCATGCTCATTCAGATAGTAGGAGTAAAAGAGCTCATGCAACCCAAACCTCACTTGGTTCATTATGCAGAGGAGCTTACAACCTCTACCCATTCGGCATGATTTGCATCAATGCGATCATAAAAGGATTCAGCACTTCCTTGACCAATCAGGGAATCGACAACCTGAGCCATCATAGAAGTAGATTTCGTACATGTCAATCCATCTTGGCACGTCCCAATCAACCTTCTTATAATGCCTTGACATCCTTATCTCCATCGATTCAGGTATGTAGTACATGGTTTTTATCCTCCACTAATCATCTTGCATGAGCTCAAGAGGGTAATCCACTAGTAGGATACCTCCACTCGGTCCACTCGGCTCACCCTCAGAACTTCAACTTATTGAGGGCTTGTCCTCGGGACTATCACTCAGTTCTTCATCACTTTCTTCTCCATTCTGCCCTTCCGCATCAGAGTCATCGTCACTCGACTAGGCAGGAGTCAGTTCGGCCACAGCCACACTTAACCCTTTGGGAATTCCTACTGATAAATTACCTTCTTCTAGCATTAACACCATGGTGAAAGCACTCTCATACTCACCTTCCATTTCCATCTTCATCTAACTCGCCTAATTTAAATCAGTAAGTGACATTGAAGACATCTTCAACACTTCAAGAAAATTTAACTTTACTTGACTCAGTTTGGTTGACCGAACGAAAGCCCCTCCTTGGCCTAACCTTCACGCGTCGCTCTCCTAAATTGAACACACTCGACTCGTACAAGAATGCCGACCAGCCAAGTGGAGACATTGAATAACTTAGCCTATTCGTCTTTCTTCCAAAACCCAAAACTCCCAAAATTTCCATATCTAATTTACCCTTTCTCTCGTCCCCCCCGCCCAACCAAAATCACCCCAAACAACCTAGTCCTTACCCCAAAATCAAACCAAACCTAGAAAAATTCGGAAGAAGCTCTAGAAACTTCAAGAAAAACCCAAAGGAAATGAAAATGCACCAAACCACTTCAAGAAATATAGTTTAAACTCACCAAAATTGCTCTAAAGATGTGAAGAACACATAAACAAGGAAAAGAAGCAGAAATTTGCAAAGAAGTGAGTTTATACCGTGAATAAAGGCTATAATCATCGAGGAGGCACTGTTGCAACAAAGAAAAATTTGAGAGAGAAAGAAACAAAGATGCGGTAGCAATGAAGATGTACAGTCACCATAAGGTTCTCCTTTTTTTCTCATCTAGCCTATCAGAGGTCACATGCGGCAACAACCGACTAGTTGCGACTTTTCAAATTCCTACTCAAAAGGAAGACAAAATCCCAACCATACACGTGTCATGCGATAGGCTCGCCTCAGGAGTTACAGTCTCTCATTTCCCTCTCAAAGTCTGTGAAAACCTATGTTACACGTGTCTCATTCTCTCAGCATCACAAAATCGCATTTGGGCAAAAATTATCTCGTTTGGATGAGCCGATTCAAGCTCTAGTTCTTGAAATGTTGAAATCCTCCACTCCAAGTTCACAAGTAGATGACACTCGCACTTGGCTCAATCAACCAAGTAGGGACATCTACAAGGATGTACCTTGCATCCTCCTACTCAGCTTGGTTAGCCGAGTGGGGACATCGACAAAGATGTACCTTGCATCCTCCCACTCAGCTCGGTCAGCCAATTGGGGACATCTACAAAGGATGTACCTTGCATCCTCCCACTCGGGTCGGTCAACCAAGTGTGGACATCTATAAAGGATGCACCTTGCATCTCCCCACTTGGCTCGGCTAACTGAGTGGGGACATCTATGGTAGAGTCGCTTTGCATCATTCTTTAAAACATAGCACCTTCACTCAGCTAATTGTATGCTTGCTCAGGCCAACACATTGTCATCCAGCCTGGTGATATGTTCTGAGCGCAACCAAAAATTAAATTACTCTACTCACAACTTGTAATCAAAGAAGTACAGGTTGATCCACAAAGACCAGCTAATCAGATTACCTAGCTTAATATCACAATGAATTAAAGAAATAAAAAAGGGAGGAAATTTTACTTCTAAAATTAATTACTACTAACAAGAATTAAGTAAAGAGAATTTAATAAAAAAAAGGACTTCGACTCAAGGAAATTACCCATGGTTGCAAACTGATCACTGACTTATATATTATTCTTTAATTGAATATTTAACCAAAGATTATCAAGAAGCTAGACAATCTTTGTCTTCCCTAAGTTCATTAATCTAAGCCCAGCACACAAAGTAATTCTTACCAATAAACCACTTGGTATTACGTAATCCTTATGACTTTACTAATAGCATTACGAATTAGGAAGTAGTTAAAGATGAATTACAATCAAACAAGCATCAGATTATTTAATTCATTCCATGTTTCTTTTAAATAATCAACAAAAGCTTGGATCACAATTGTTTTGCTCAATTACTACTCTAACTAAATATTATAACAATTACCGATTACAAATTAAGTTTAGCAATCAATCGCACAATCAATCAATTAACAAGCCTCTTTAATCAATTAAATCATGCAACCATAATAAATAAAACAAAGAAACACAGATATACGAATGTAAGAATAACTAAAATTAAGAACAAAGTCTCACAATTATGCTAACCGGATTGGTGTTTCCTTGAATCGAACAAAAGAATTTAGCTCAACATGATGAGATGAAAGGCACAAAGAAGAGGAAAAAAAAAAATTTCATTCTGTCTCAAACTCTAAAACCCTAGCTGCCTAAAAGTTCTGTTTTCCATCTCCCCGCAGAAACGTATATAAATTTCCCTTTAAAACAACTCCTAAAATAAACCCTTTTAGGAAAACACTACTTTCTCTCTTTTCAAACCTGCCCTTAATTTGTGTAAGTGAAATTCCAACTCATACACACGAATTTCCAGCCCTCCAGACTTGTATTGAACTCCCTCTTGAAGTTGGACCAAGTCTTTATACTAGCCATGCAAAAATAATCCAAATTGGCTAAGGATTAAAGCTTCTAGGCTAAAGCCGTAACTTCCAAGTCAGTTTTGGACAGGACAACGAGCTTTCTAGACTTGGGCCCCTTCATAAGAATTGTAGTTCCAGATGTCTATTTCAATTTGGGGTTTTGAATCGTCTCATTTATGTTAGGAAACAATCCATTGAGGCAGCGGAAAACAAAAACAATAATAACAAGGATCGTTCCATAGAACCAAGATATGGGTATAATTTTACAGTTTATACCAAATAAGAATCTACAAAAAATTAATCTAGAGTTTAAGAAATCATACGCACGTTTGGAGGCTCCTCCAAGTTGTCTCTGAACGTATTTTGCTACCAACCCAAGTGCAGGATCGAACCGACGTAGTCCACACGAAGACAATCGCAAGGAACTAAGAAGGGATTTGCTAGATCCCTCTTTAGCCTTAAGAACAAAGAAGAAATGAAGAGTAATTGATTTTAGGCAAAAACACAAATCTGGCGTGAGAGTGTTTAGGGGCTGTAGCTCTTTCTCTTTTCAATGAATAATCAAATGAATGAATCTCTCACATTTTACAAATAACCTTTTTCTTTTATAGTAAAATTTAATTGCCCTATTCCCTTATGGAATAGGCTTGGGCTCCAACCCAAACACCACTTGTTTCCAAACACTCCCAATAAGATATTTATTTTAATTCATCATTATCTCAATTAAAATCAATTAATATATATTTAATATATATATATATATATATATATATATATTAACATTTAACAATAGTGATAATTTATTGAAATATATGCTAACACATATTTAAATGTAATTTCACTTATTTAATTTTTCTAACAAATTAAATAAAAGGCTACGACCTCAACAAATTTAATTGCACTGTGAAATTACCAAAATACCCTTTCGCCTAAAAAGACGAAAACGCCCTTCTTACTTCCTGAGTCTTAAATTATCTCCTATGTGTGTGACCCATAGGCTCCTCATCATACTGGTAGTGTATAGTATCGTAATTAACACCAATTAATTGTTTCACTAATACACAGACCAAGATTGGCCCCTAGCAAGGCATCATGACCACCTGATAGATTCGGATTCAGCAAAGTAGCTGGCTGTCAACGATATGTGTACCGTACAATTCGATCCTTTCATCATACGTTATCTCGACGAGATGAAGGCATAGAAATAGTGTCAACCTTCAGTTACTCTCGATATTATGTATTCAGTTTCTGGACCAATGACCTTTATTATAAACTGGATAGAGCAACAACTCAATCCCACTGTGGCCACAGTTTTAATGTCATTGCCATATACTGAATTGGGCTGTGAGATAACTTCTCCCGTACCCGGGAGTGATGAATCCTTTGTCTATCCATCATAGTCTTGATACACTCCTTGATGCAGCCAATCACCACCGTACTGACAGCTCTGAATAGAACTGTGTTAGGCTAGTGTCAAACTACACCAATCGGTACACAAGGCGCTCCGGTGATCTCAAGTCTAAGGATCACATGTACCACCATTCGTTAGAGGATTTGCTCCATAGACACTAGGGTTACCATCGATATGGAATCCTCTGGTGGGTCAGTCTAGTGAACTTGCTATGGTGTATTCGCCTACAGGAAGCACCCATGTGTTGCACCAGGTTGTCACCAATAACCTTGACAAGTGAGATCAGTCACTACCTTTCGACAGGGTCGTTCAACACTATGATAGCCTTACCGTATTATCTATGCCCTTACTTCAGAATAATATTGGGGCTACGGACGTTTCTAGAATGGCCACCATATGTGCTCATAGGGTTCTCACTATCAAGATTTGAAACGCTTGATACCCTCGTCACGGTTCTACCATTCTAAGGACATATATCAATACATATTGCAATAATAATGATTTATGCGATATAGAATAAAATGCCTTTTATTGATTGTAACAACTTCTTTCTACTATCATATTCACAAAATAGTTCAATAAAAAGACAAGTATAATTATCAAAAAGGTTGGGTACAAAAATTTTCTTTACTTAATAAATACATTCTTTACATAGTACAACATCATTGTACAAAAGACTCTCAAGAAGACAGTGGACAGTGCAGTCAAGTCTTCCCGCTTGCCGACGTCCATCTGACCACGATCTCACCTATGTCCTGAAAAATAGAGAAAACAATGGGGTGACACAAAGATGCTCAGTAAGTAAATCTTCTACCCTATACTCCCCGTACAAATCTGTTCGTACTCTTGTTACTCTCTCTAGTTCAATCTCTCTTGTTCTTTCTCTACTTCTAACTCTTACCATTCTTTTCTTTCTGTCTATTCTCATCACCCATGGAGAATATCAAAACCATACATGGATGAGATATTAAAGAATAACAATGCACTTTCTTTCTATTCTTTGCTTATTCTTATTCTTTGCCGGTCTTGGTCGATGCATGGATTTGGAACCCTTGGTCATGTGAGTTTACTCTCTCTCGTGTATAGCCCTCATTCGCATGTATTCTCATGGCTATACAGATTCTGTGTCTCATTCTCATTCCGCTCTCTCATGGTGGAGACCGCTTTCTCTCATGGCGGTTTACATGCGGGTAACTCTACACTCACGGGTTCCCCATCGCAGGACCTATTTTCTTTTCTTTTCTGTAGCACTTAATAATCAGTTTATTCTCTAGTGCTAGTTTCTTTCTTTCTCTTTATTCTAAGAGAATTAGTTCTTTTCTTTATCTCTATTCATAGAGTATTTCTTTCTCATTTCTCATATTTCTTTCTCATGTGATTGCTCAATTAAACATATGCATATGGATGGCTCATGCCTAAAATCTTTCTTATATGCATTCATGACATGCAAATATGCTATGTTGCATAAAGTAAGGTTCTCTACTTCTACTCATGCTTCTTTTAGACATTTCATCAAACAATATGTGTGCATACATAAACTCTATTCTAATTGTTAATGATATTTCTCTCTTAATCATCCAAAATAGGAGTTCAACTCCTTTAAAACATCATACATCCTGCAAGGAAAACACACTTCAAATATTCCTCTCAAATTCTTCTAATTCTATCCACACTTCTACCAAACTTTAACAACACAATCCACCCTTCTCATGGTGGAAATTCTTTCATATAACAACATTGAATTCATCAACTCATTTCAAACATAGAAATTCAAGCATTAAGCACATATATAAAATCTCTACACATCATTCAATCAAGTAAATCACAACTTAGGTGAATTTACTTACCTTAAGCTCAAGGAGAACCCACTTAAGCTTTCTACTCTTGAAGGCTTGATTCTTCCTCTTAAACCTTCAATACAAACTCAATAAGGATCCTACTCTTTCAACAATAAAACTTACATCTAGAGTAAGGATTCTCACCTTTTAGTGCTTAGGATCAACTTGTAACAATTTCTAGTCAAAAGCTCTTCAAAGATCCTTGGAAACTTGAATGAAAATTTGAGAGAAATAAAGGATGGAAGAGGCGGTGGTGAAGAAGCAAATGAAAGGGTTTCTAAAGCTAAACCATTAATATCTCATATTTTCTCCACTCTTTCCCAATATACCCTTGCTCCTTCTTTGAAATTCCACCTATGACCTTTCATTCTTTGTAAAAACAACCCCATTCAACCTATTCTCCATGCAATTTCCTTACATTTCACTCCCCACTTTTCCTGCTAATTACGGGTAGAATGGTCATTGAGTCCCAAAAGGAAGAATTCCCTAAAACTCAAGGAAAACAATTCAACCGAGTCTTCGCCGCGGCGAAAACTCACAACAACTACACGGGATGTAGCACTTCATCACCGCGGCGAAGCTTTCTTCTTCGCCCCGGCAAAGCCTGTAATATCTAGATTTCGCCAAGTCTTACAAATTCTCAGGGCATTCACTTAACCAAACTAAAACACCCTTTCAACTAAGGATAAACCAAGCAATATTAACAACATACAGACTCAAATGAGGATAAATCAACAAACATTCAAGCCATTCATCAAATCTTAACTACGTACCTCAAGTGGGGCGTTACAATTCTCCCCCTTTATAAGAATTTCGTCCCCGAAATTCAGACAAATAACTCCGGGTAACGATTTTGCATGTCTTGCTCAGTCTCCCAAGTAGCTTCTTCAATTTTATGGTTTCTCCAGAGGACTTTCACTAAAGGAATACTCTTATTCCAGAGCTTTTTAATCTTCCGATCAAAAACCTGAACTGGACGCTCCTCATACACGAGATTCTCTTCCACAATTACATCCTCTGTGCTCAATACATGGGAGGGATCACTTACATACTTCCGTAACATCAAGATATGGAAAACATCATGCACCTTGTCCATACTAGGTGGTAGTGCCAGTCTGTAGGCTACTTTCCCAGCTTGTTGCAACACTTCAAAAGGACCAATAAATCTCAGTGCTAGATTCCCTTTATTTCCAAACCGCATTACCCGTTTAAAGGGTGAAACCTTCAAGAAGACTCTATCACCCACTTCAAATTCAACTTCCTTTCTCTTTAAATCAGCATAACTTTTCTGTCTATCTTGGGCTTGTTGCATTCTGCTTCTAATCAGCCTCACATCTTCAATCAATTTCTGAGTCATCTCTGGCCCAATAGCTATATTCAACTCATCTTTCTCACCTACCTCATCCCAATGTAGTGGAGACCTACATTGTCTACCATACAAGGTCTCAAAAGGTGCCATCTTAATTGTAGACTGATAACTATTATTGTAAGTGATAATCCGTGAATTATACAGTTTTCATTAGACCTTTTTGTCGGATTTCAGGTACTTTCTAGTGCATTTTGACCTGAATTGTTGCTTAATTCTTTACTTTTCGTGTTTCAGGTTAAAATGGACATTTTGAGCAAATAAGGACAAAATTGGATATTTTTGACTTAGAAATTAGCAGATCTCAGAAGATAAGAGAGTTCAGAAACAGGATAAAGCACGATGAAGCTTGTTCCCAAGGGAGAGCACCGAGAATCAAAGAATCAAACGAAGAAGCAAGCAGAGTGGCAGTTCTGTAATTTTAGAACTTTTCAAGAAGCTTCGCCCCGACGAAGGAATTGTCTTCGCCGCGGCGAAGTAAGCCAAGGACGAGTGTGTCTACTTCATTCTTCACCGCGGCGAAGAATTCTTCTTTGCCGCAGCGACAGTCATTCTTTTCCATATTTGTTAAACGCATAGTTTCGTTTTGTGCGGGTTTTAGCTGGGTTATTTGGATGAAGTATAAAAGAAAAACTTAGCCTTTTGCCTAGGGGGTCTTCATCTTTTTAGGGTTAGCTACTTTTACATTTTTCTTAGTAACTTTGAGCGATTTGGGTTGTTAAAGGGAGAAGATTCGATTCTACTTAAAGGATTCATCTTTTGGGGAGATTTCTTATCTTATATCTCAGTTTCATTATGTTGAACTTGATTATTTCCGTTTTTCGTGTTTGTATTATTGATTTAGCTATGAACTAATCTTTTATGGGTTAGGGTTTTGATTGTAGTTTTAATGGGTTAAGTGTTAGATTGTTTTGTTTTCATATGAATCTGCTTTGGTTATGTGTTTACTCTGAATTTTAATGCTGTTTATGATGAACATGATGAGATTGAGAAATAATTCATGTTAGGCTTCTTGGGTAAACACCATTATAGTATTGGATGCTAGAGATAGATTCAAGAATTAATGAAATCATTGTAGGATTCTTTTGCTTAATGAGTTTGGAATTATTAATCTTCAATTTGTTGGGTGTGGAAGGTTAATAAGGATGAATAGGAAAACATAGCCCGAGAGGGTATGTTTAACACCTTAGTGAGTTCGATTTACAACCATTGCATATGAACGTGAATGTAGTGTAATTTTTAGGTTTAACCCATAAAATCCAAATGAAGTCAAAACCCTACCCGCTTTTCTTGAATTGATTATCCGTGTTTTCATATTGCTTTCTTAATTAAGTTTTAATCTTAAGTTAAATTTCATTGTCGTTTTCAATTAGAACTTGCTCCCACCAATCCAAAGAATTCGATTGCTTCAACTTGATAACATTAGGAAACTCAGTGCTTTGCTAACAATCCTCGTGGGAACGATACTCTACTTATCATTTTATTATTTTGTGTGACTAGTATACTTGCTACATTTTCCATGTTGTAAGAAACACGCATCAAGTTTTTGGCGCCGTTGCCGGGGATTGTTTTAAGTTAACATTGAGTTTTTCTTTAAGTTTAGCTAGATTGAAGTTTTAATTTTTGTTTTTAATTTTCAGTAGAATTGTGATCTCACTTTCCTTCACTTGTGTTCGTTTAGTTTATGCGAAGAGCAAGACGTCAACCAGTGGTTCCTGTTGACCTTGAGCTTGAGAGGACCGTGAGAAGACGTAACACAGAGAGAAGAGAAAGAGAGAATCTTGCTATAGAATCTAAAGAAGTAGTTGTTGAAATGGCTGAACAAGAAAACAGGACACTGAGGGAATTTTCAGTTCCCATTGTGGAATTTTCAGTACAAGCAAACAACTTCAAGATCAAGCCGGCAATCATCCAGATGATCCAACAGTCGGTTAGATTCAACGGTGATTTGAAGGAAGATCTGAATCAGCACATTGCAAATTTCCTGGAAATTTGTGACACCTTCAAGTCAAATGGAGTGTCAGATGATGCTATTAGGCTGCGGTTATTCCCGTTTTCATTGGGAGATAAAGCAAAGGGGTGGTTAATGGCATTACCACCAGGAACAATAACAACGTGGAATGATCTAGCACAGAAATTCCTGACCAAGTTCTTTCCTCTAGCTAAATCAGCGAAATTGAGAAATGATATCACATCATTTCTACAAGATGATGCCGAGTCATTATACGAGGCTTGGGAGAGATACAAGGAGTTAATGAGGAAGTGTCCATACCATGGTTTGCCAGTTTGGCTTCAAGTCCAAACATTCTACAATGGTTTGATGGGTAATGTGCAAACCATGGTGGATGCAGCTTCAGGAGGAGCCTTGCAAATAAGACACTAGAGGAGGCGTATGAGTTGCTTGAGGTTTTGGCAAGCAAACTATCAAAGACCAAATGAGAGGTTACAACAGGAAATCTTCGGTGTTAAGAAGTTGATGCCTCACAGCCATCTCAGCCCAACTCATGCACTTCAAAATAGTTGGGAACTATGTATGTAAACTCTATACAAGCACCTCAACTAACATGTGAATTTTGTGCAGGAAACCATGTGAGCAGCGAGTGTCAAGTGGGAACACATTTGCTTTGACATCTTATCAACGGAGCAAGTGAATTACAGAGACAACCAAACAACCCATACTCCACACCATACAACCCAGGGTGGAGAAATCATCCAAATCTGGCTTGGGGAAATCAGAACCAGCAAAGTAACCAATGGAACCAGAGGCAAGTTCCAAATAACCAACCAGGGGTGACCAATCAACTGGGAGATCAAAGAGTGACAAAGTTGGAAGACATGTTTGGTAAATTCATTCAAGAGTGGTAGCGTGCCAAATGCACCAAATTAATTAACCTTACTGACCTAACTATTGAATTGTAAAAAGGCAAGCAAGGGTCGATCCCACAGGGAATGACTCGATTAATTTCTATATTCTAAAACAATAAAACAACAAAAACGCAAATTAAACTCTAAACAGAAAACCTGACACAGTAATGAAAGGGGGTTTGTAATCAAGGCAAACAAAAGTAAAACAGAGAAATAAAATATCAGGTTAAACAATCAGCTCTTGGTTCAAAATCCAACTAAACATGCATTGGACATAAAGTAACCGTAACACTATTCATTCTCACATTATGAAACTACTGACCCTAGGAAAAACAAGCTCTGTTACCCGAATTCTCCCTTAGTTTGTCACTACTGAAACAAGCTCTTCGAGTAGATACTAACCCTTGAACAACCTAGAACAAGCTCTCTAAATTTAATTCAATGGCAGCCTTAAGAATTAGGAGAATAGATCAATCTAAGCAACAATCACGCAAGCTCGGATTATTTAACTTAGGTTATGTTATTCAAGAAATAGACCGAAAACTTGTCCATAACCAGCATCATCATGTGTCACTCATTGAATAGAAAAAGGACAATTACGAATCACAATTCCTAATTCTAACAGATAAAATTCCGATGAAATAATTCAGCAGGCCATTACTAAATCACCCAAACAGAAAATTATAAACAATTAAAACAGAATAACATAAACAATTCCAATAAAAACGAGATTAAGAACAATGTTACTGAAGTTAGGCTACACCAATGACATGAAATTAGGCTTCAAAATCCCCTTGAACTGAAGAAGAAAAATCAGCCTCACATCTTGACGTAGAAGATAAAAACTTAGAAAAATACTCTACTGCTGTTCTCCCTCTCCCCTGGTTAACCTAACACTCCTGAATAAATAACATGTTTTTCTCCTAATTCTACCCCAGGAATCATGGAAAATCTTTCCTAGAAGTTTCCTAAAAGATAGACTTCCAGATTTGACAAAATCTTATCAGATATGGATTCCAGAATTTGTCTCCAGCTTGTACCAGGATTCTCGCAATGTAAAAGATCTTTTCTGGGCTCGGTCACTTCATAAACATTGTAGTCCTGGATGTGTAGATGAATCTGGGCTTTTGAAACACCCGCTTTCGATATTTGACGCTCCAGTTAGGCCCATTCGAAGATTCAATACTCAGCCAGGAAATCCTTCCATGACTAGGATTCCAGGTCCGGTTTTGCAACAACTAATGAAGACACAAACGAACTCGGATTCTCGCCCATAATACCTTTCTGGAAAGCTTGATTTGTCAAATTTATTTTTTCTGAAGAACACTGTTGCAATCAAGAACTCTGACTCCATGAAAAATCTGAAAAACATAGCACTGGTCAGAATAACAAAAATCTGGAATTTCCTAATCTTTTACCACTTATTTCCTAAAGTCTATCCAACTATGCCAAACTCACAAAATAAACTCTAATCAACTCAAATAGGCATAAAACATGACAAAAAACATAATATGGAAGAATAAAAATATATAAATTACACTCTTATCAAAGAGACCACAGGTTTCATGAATGAAACGAGGACAAATTTTAGAAACCAAGGGGCATCCATTCAGAATCTTGAGGTACAGATGGGCCAATTGGCCGAGAAGCTTAATGATAGACCGCAAGGTTCTCTACCAAGCAGTACAGTGACTAACCCATGTGAGCAAGTAAATGCAATTTCGTTGAGAAGTGGGAGAGTCTTAGAAGAAGTGAGAGATCCAAGGAAAGAGGAAACTTCATCAGAGAAAAATGAAGAATCTGATGAGAAAATTGATGAAGAAATTGAAGCTGAAGAGAAACCACCCAGCCTGAGGAAAGATGAGCAGAAGCAGGAAAAAGGGAAAAAGAAAAAGAAAGAGAAATTGCCATTCCTCAAGATTCCACCAGAGTTGGCACATCACACTCCACCTGTACCCTTTCCTCAAAGACTCAGAAAAGAGAATCAGGATAAGCAGTTTATTAAATTTCTTGATGTTTTTAAAAAACTGCATATTAACATTCCTTTTGCAGATGCATTGCAACAAATGCCGAGCTACGCGAAATTTCTTAAAGAAATTTTGTCGAACAAGAGGAAGCTAGAAGATAAGGAAACGGTGATGCTTACGGAAGAGTGCAGCGCAATTCTCCAGTAGAAGCTGCCCCTGAAACTCAAAGATCCAGGGAGTTTTAC